>NW_008331836.1:855624-868879 GCF_000622305.1 Nannospalax galili | reverse complement strand
GAGAGAGAGAGAGAGAGAGAGAGAGAGAGAGAGAGAGAGAGAGAACTCAAACTAACAGCACTAGAAAAAAAGAGGAAATATTACAACACATACCACAAAAATGCTAGGGATCAGACTACAGTGAACAGCTACACACCAATGAATTGTATGTCCTAGAAAAAATGCATAATTACCTAGACACATAAATCCCATTAAGACTAAATCATGGAGAAGTAGAAAACACCAATAGGTCAGTAAGAAACATGGAGACTGGAGAGTACTCAACAACTTCAAAAACTTCTCAGTAGGGCCAAGCATGGTGGTGCATACCATTAATCCCAGAACTCAGGAGGCAGAGGCAGGTAGATTTCTGTGAGCTCTATAGAGGGCAGCCTGGTCTATATAGGGAGTTCCAGGCCATCAGGGGCTATAGGGAGACCCTGTGTAAAAAAAGACAAAAAGTAAAGCACAGACAAACAACTTCCCTCCCCCAAAAAAACACTCAGTCAAGAAAAGCACAGGAGCCAGGTGTAGTGGTGCACAACTTTAATCACAGCACTAGGGAGGGAGAGGCAGGCAGATCCCCATGCAATAGAGACCAGCTTGGTCTGTATTTGAAGATTAATGCCAATCCTTCACAAACTGTTTCAAAACAGCCAATTAATAGCTGCTAAGAGAAAAATAAGTTTCTTCAGGGATAAACTGATAGTTTATCTAATCCCAAGAACTCAACCCCAAACACACTTACATACTAGCACCAATAAATGGACTCAGTAAGTTGTGTGTGTGTGTGTGTGTGTGTGTGTGTAAAACAATAATTTTGAAAGAGGCCAGGCTATTGAGGAGTGAGGGGGGAATGTGGGAGAAGTTAGAGTGGGGAAAGGAAGAAGTTGAAATGATGTATTACATACACTACTCAACTATGAAATTTTCAAAAAATATAAAATTTAAATAAAAAGAGGGGCTAGAGAGATGGCTCAGTAGTTAAGAGCACTGGCTGCTCTTGCAGAGGACCTAGGTTTGATTCCTAGCACCCACATGGCAGCTAAACACCATCTGTAACTCTAGTTCCAGGAAAATCCAATGCCCTCTTCTGACCTCTGTGGGCATTGCACAACACCGGTGCACGTACATACATGCAGGCAATGCACTCATATACATAAAATAAGAATAATAAATAAAGTATTTTAAATTAAAAAAAAGCACACACACACACACACACACACACACACACATACACACACACAAAGAAAAAAGGAAAAACAACCTGAAGAGGAAGGAAACCTTCCAAATATATTTAATGAGACTGGCATGCCTGATACCTTCACCAGACAAACACACAATAAGAAAAGAATATTGTTAAGTATATTTTTATACATATAAAACAAAAATTTCCCAAGAACATTTTGCTTTAAAACTGCATGAAATAGAACTGCCAGTTAAATGTTGTGACCTATTCTTTCCCTTCAGTTGTAAACATGGTGATATTTCAGCAATTTCTAACAAGATGGTGTGAGATAAATGTAAAGACGGGGAAATGTCATTATTTAGCAACAGTAATGGAACTACACCGGGGGTGTTTTTCATGCCTAGGTATGTTTACAGAGTCATTGAGATCTCTGCAGATGATATATGTAACTTTCTTGAGGACAGTTATTTCACCCTTGGTGAACGTAATGCAAAAATGTTTCTGCAAGATACTTTACATGTTAATATTTCTAACTAATAGGGCATTTCAAGAATACTTGCTACAGCTGGACATATGTGTGTATCCTATTTTCTCCTGCCAATATTCATTCCAAAGATTTTAAATAATCTAGACAATGCTTCCACAGGGTTCTGTAGTCATAGTAAGACTTGAGTCTATCACTACGTGTCCTGTTTGTGCAATTGTTAGTTTATACGTCTGCTGTCTGCCTAGGTATCAGGATCTAGAATATTCACCATAACTCCCCCCAACTCATGTGATACTGACTGACCCACAAAAGTGCCAAAGGCAATGTTTACTGTTTAAATAAATCTCATAGTTAAACCATATTTAGTATGCGACTATTGAGACAATGAAATACCTTTGTGGTTTTTTTTTTAATTTTAACAAGTCATAAGAAATGCCAAAAATGATGTCATTTCTGCTTTTAGGGACAGCATAATGCAAATAAATATTTACAAGAATTCCAAAGTTATTTAATTTCTCATAGAACAAAGAAAGAAAGAAAGAAAGAAAGAAAGAAAGAAAGAAAGAAAGAAAGAAAGAAAGAAAGAAAGAAACCCAAAGACCAGTCTTTGACATTTATCCACTCAGAATTTAATTTCAGAAGAATACAATTTCCCAACTCTCAGGTGAAACTTGTTAAGAAAAAGGCTAGATGAGTGTCTGGATGTTTCAGATTTGTGAATCTGGGTTCCTAGGCTAGGAAGTTCATTTCTTTGTAATGTAAAAGCTGAGGATTTGAAGAAGCCTGATAAAGGATTTCAGTTTTGCTTGGAACAGTAAAATGTGCTGTGGGAGTAAATAACCTTGAGTATTCTACTCCAATCTGTTAATCTGTGGGGGAAAATCATCAAAGACATTATGATTCCTTTTCATTAGGTAAGCAATATGAGTGAGTAAGCCTCATGAATAATCACAAGACTGATAGGTTAATAAATTTTCTAAGGGTGCAGTGTCAGCTTGTGTTGCTATAACCAAACACCCTACTCTGGGTGGCTTAAAGAGCAAACATTTATTCTTTCACGATGTGGAGGCTGGAAGTTCAAGATCAAGACTCTGGACAGCTTGGTTATTGATGAGAGCCCTCTTTCTCGTTTACCAGTGACTACCTCCTTGTCCCCTCATAAAGCAGAAAGATTTTTTTCTTTCAATGCCAAATGTCACAGCTAACTCTCCCCTTGGTTTGCACAAATTGCACTGATGATTCCTCAATTATACTGTACTATCATTTGAATTTCATTCCAAATGATAAGTTTCTATACTTTCTCCTCTTACAAAACTCAGTGAGGCTTTCCTATCTGTATTATCCTGTGGTCAATACAGCTCCATACCTGCCAGGTAACACTTTATACCCCAAGTCCTCTGCAGTCCAAACAGTCCAAAACTGTTACTTCATCCTGAGGTTCCTCCCTGAACCTCTTCATTGGCTCCTCTATTTTCAGGTTCTGAGCATTCTACAATCTGTAGATATATAGCACCCATCTAGCCTTACAATTGTCTCTCCTGATACTCTCCAGAATACTCACTGTACCAGTGAGCAATTTCCTCACTCTTCCCTTATAAATACCGTTTAAAATGGATATGTATGGGGAAAGAATTTATCATCTATAAAGTCAATCATCCCTTCAGGTAGTAATATTGCCATAAGTGTTGATAGAGTGTTCAAGGATAGAACCTTTGTCAGTCGCCTCCCCCAGGCCTTACAGTCTGTGTTTCGCCTACTACCCTCTCTTCTTGGTTCTCCTATATATATTTATTTATGTTTCCCAGACTCTGCCCATGTTACCCATGAACTGTTTTCTCCCATCCTCCAACTTTCAGGACTCATTTCTCTTCAGAAGTGATGTGTATGTTTCATGGAAGTTTTCCAGATATTCAGCAAGCCCTAAGCCTTCTACCTATAGGTTCCTTCTATAAGTGCATTTTATCATCGGTGACTCTCCAATAATTCTGTGCAACTTGGCTGGTCTCTCTAGCCACACAGATATTTTAAAGGATTCTTCTGGAACACTTTTCTGTGCAGAATGCTTGGGAATTGGCTTATCTTATTGCTGGTAGACTCATGCCCTGTCAGAAGTTTTCATTTAGGACTCTGCTCAGAGGGCTTCTCCATCCATTTCATCTGAAATGGCCTTTCTGCTAGGCTGTGCTCCTTCCGTTCAACATTTTCTTTATAGCACTTGTCTCTATTTGGCAATGTGTTAATCATTTAAAGCTTGTATTATTTATGTTAGTCCAATAAAAATTCAATATCCATGAGGTGAGGAACTGCACTTTTATCACCTGCATAACCCCATAGACCAGAAGAGTCACTGGACTTAATAGATATTAAGTGTAGAAAGAAAGAGTGAATCTCTTTAGGATCTAGAATTTTGACTCAAGTGCTACTCTAAGACAACAAGTATAGGGTTTATATATCATTAAAATTTACAAGGACCATATGAATAAACACTTAGTGGATAACTTTAATAGAAAGACAGGAATCTTCCCATTTGAAGGAAGACTTTCATGAATAAATAAGTCTTGTCTTCTTACTTTTCCAATAAAACACAAGGCACAGATACAAACATCAATTAATCCTTGTCCACTGCCCTGACTTAAAGATACACAGAGCAGAGGGCTATATAAAGCTTGTCAGTAACCTGAAAGGAGAACTTCACAAGTGGAGGAGGAATGAGAAAAATGTAAAGCACTTTATGCAAATGAAATGGCTTTTCAATTCATCACCAATGATGCAAACATTACACAGTATGTAATGGCCACAGCCCTCTCATTCCTCCAAGAAGCTCATGGTTATAAAGTGTGTCTTAACAGAATTATTTTATGTCACCATTTAGTTATCATTATTAATGAAAATACTTGTAGCACCTTCTGAAATGTTCTGTGGACATTTTTATTAACTGCACATAAATCCAGAGAGACTGTGCTCCGTTAGTATTGCCTTTTCCTCTGGAGGCTTGCGTTCAACGGCAAACACTGAGTCATAATTAGAAAAACTGCTGAACCCACATTCTTTCCCCTTGTGCCTCTCTCTTGCTATACAGAGCATGTCAACTCTTGCACTGTGATGTATCTTTATTATATAAAACTTGTTTGAGAAAAGAAAAGTGAGATATGAAAAGTTTTACTTAGTCATGATTCATGACAGAAATCAATTGAAATTTATATGGCCCATTATCTCCAAGAATGTGAATTCATAGCCCAGGTAAACAATTATGAAAGTTGATTGCATGCAAATGAATTCAAATGTCAGTTAAATATTTCATATTGGAGTAAGCACTATTTGTGATGACATGACTAAATAGATTTAGAACTTCTCTCAGGAATTCATGGAGTTGTTTGTTGGTTTGCTTGTTTTACATGGCCTAATTTGAGAGGGATCTTTTTATCCAGACCTTCAGAATGATACCCCATCTAAAGCTGATGGAGTTGAAATCTGAAGAGCACACTTGGCTTTCCTAAGGTCACAAAGCTCATCTGATGACAGAAGGAAAGCCAGGACTCTGATTCTGAGCACTTGAAGATGCTGTGTTGAACTTGTTCTTGATAGATAGTGTCACAGCAAATGGTACCAAAGCTGAAAGTGTCAAGATAGGATTCTAGGTAGAGTGGAAGATGGCTTGACAGCAAGTTTAGTGAGAGTTTATGTCAGGGGAAAATATTAAAAGAGGAAACAACTATGCTGTGAGTTTTTGACTTTAGAAAATAGTAATACAAAGGGTCAAACGCAAGTGTGTGCTTTGGGTTTGTTTTGCTTTGAAAGTAAAGCAGTATTTTGGATAACCCAACTGACATTTCAGATTCTTTTGTTGTTGTTGTTTTTAAATCAGTATATAATGTTGTATTTATTTATTTATTTATTTATTTTGGTAAATGGTGATTCATTACTTCTGTTGTGATAAAATGCCATGGCCAAAAGCAACTGAAGGAAGAATGAGTCTATTTTGCCTTATGGTTCCAGAGAGACAGAGTCCATCATAGTAGGGAAAGTATGGTGGCAGGGGCAGGAAGCTGGCAGATCACATTTTCATCCACTCATGGGAAGCAGAGAAAGAGAACAGGAAGTGGTGCAGCTATACACCCTCAAAGCCTGCTGCCCAGTGACTTACTTTCTCCAGCAAGGCTTCATCTCCTACAGTGTCTATAATCTTCCCAATCAGTACCACCAACTGGGAAACAAGCACATGAATCTATCGGGGACATTTCTCATTCAAACCACCACAAATGTGTTAGATGCCATTAGGACATTTTTTTTTTTAAAGTGTGTTTGTGGTTCATAGGACAAGGCTTACAAGGGAGCCTCTTGGAATGGTATTATGACATAATAAGGGCCAATGTACCAAGAATAGTGTCCTTTACACTATTTGTCTTGTTCTCTGTTCTCGTAAATAATTATGTAGTGGATATATATGCAAATATATGCTTAGTTTTAATTGGTTACCCATCTTTTAGGATTTTAAAGTCAAATAAGGAAACTTATTCCTTAACTTTAAAGACTAACTTCTAATGGGTTACTGGAGATGTTGGTATTTTATTTGTTCTATAAAGATACTGAATATATCTTCTAGTCTCTGAAATATTTCCTCTTTTCTATTTTTTCTCTCTCTCCTTTTGCCTTTTTTATTTTCTTCTCATTGTTGCTTTTGTTTTCAAGTCGCAAGTCCAAATAGACTCTTTCTGTGAATTTTGTAAATATTTTATGAATTATTTTTATTTTATGTGTATGAGCATATTGCCTGCATGTGTGCAAGTGCACCCGTGTTGTGCAATGCCCCTGGAGGTCAGAAGAAAGCATCAGATCCCCTGGAACTGGAGTTACGGATGGTCGTTAGCCACCATGTAGGTGTTGGAAATCGAACCCAGGTCCTCTGAAACAGCAGTCAGTGCTCTTAACTGATGAGCCATTTCTCCAGCCCCCATCTCTCTGTCAATTTTTAAAATAACCTTGTCCATTTGACCTTGCCCCTTATCCACATTTTTTTTTTATTGCAAAATCTTTAGGAAAGAGAACCAAATATTCTCCAATTGCATTCAGCCAGCAGCCTTTGGACTGAATAAGAGAATAGGTGACAGGGAGCTCGTGTCCAGGTGGGTTCACCTCCTGCAAGAATAGACTGAGAACACATGGCTTACATGAAGCCATATGTCTGGGCCTCTTGTACTGCACATTCTAGCCACACCACCACAGGGGTTCTTACAAGGGAGAGTGCTATTCAAATTAATATCCTACATTGTTTTAAAGAAGCTAGAAGAATTGTCCTAGCTACCTAGGAAAACATGGTATAAGGCCATGATTAGTGAACACAGAACTATAGACCAGGCATATGTCTTGTTCCCAAGTGTTACACTAGATCCAGGCAAGACCTGAATTGTCTGGCTCTCTCTTTCTTGCTCCAAATGGGATGAGCAAGAGCCTTAAGCTTATAGCATAAAAAGCATGATTAACTGTAAATCACATAGCTTTTAGCCCTTACTGTACAAAGCGCAACAAAGCCACTAGGAAACCTAAGAGCCCTGGGTTTTACAACCTTTAAAGTAAGCTTTCTCAGGATAAATGAAAGTGAAGGGGTTAATCTGGGATCTGTTTTTAGTAAGAAGCATTTTTTTCTAGTATATAATTATAAATAAAAATAATCATGTGTTGGGTGTCATGTCTTAATATTAAATAGTGGGGGTGTGCAGTCATCAGAGAACAGCCGTGGAAAGCCTGTTCGCTCCTTCTACCTTGTTGAAGCAGGATCTCTTGTGTTTCTACCATGCTGGGTACTCCAGGCTAGCTGGCCCAAGAGCTTCTGAGTGACTCTCCTGTTCCTCCCTTCTTGCTGTAGGAGTGTTGGGTTTACAGATGTACATCACCACATCTGGCTTTTTTACATGGGTTCCAGGAATTGAACTTAGGCCATGAGACTTTCATGACAAATGCTTTTACCAGCTGAATCATCTCACAGGCCCTGGGAAATTTGTCTTTTTGTGCCAGACCATCTTAGTAGAGGTTAAAAAAGAAAACAGTTGATTACCTTGCCTTGAAAATGGCTAGTTCAGTTTTTGTCAGTTAACTTACTGTTCTGTGAGGCACAGTGGAAAATTAGAGAAACTTTGACCTTTAATTTTGAACTAACTTGAGGTAGAATTTGGATATGGGAAGCATTCCAGGGTACTTGGTAGAATTATTAAAAAGAAAGCTGCATTCCCACATTCTGACATGGACCCTGAATGGAAGTGGGATGTTGGAAAGTGCTCAGACACATTTCCTCTTGGGAAAAGTAGATGAATGAGCAGACCTAAGAAATTCTGCCTCTCTTATTTGGAGATATGCCAAGAATCAGGGCAGAGGCCTGCAAGCCATTGTAAGTGTCAAAGCATATGTGCGCTGGGAAAGAGACCAGAGCCCAGACATGTAAAATAGGGCCAGCACGATTAAGTCACCTCTAAAGTATAAAATACAAGCTAGGCCTCAGAAACAGAAGCAAATTAGAACCAAGAAATGCAGTTCTTAGCCAAGGTAGAGAACAGGCACAAGACCAAGACTCTTCAAGTATCATGTGATTAACCACTTGGAACCATGGAAGGGAACCTGATGTTTCTCAACAATGCACCATGTGGCAAGCACTGTTACTGTATAGAGCCTCAAGTGTGGACAGAATGCCCAACAGGCTGTTGATAAGGATAATGATTGCTCAGGAGAGATTTAGTAACCCACCGAAGATCACTTAGCTAATGTGCCGTAAATCAGATCCTTATGACTTCAGACCTAATGGTTCTTAATACCTGGTTCCCTTCGTGGAGGATAAATGAGTAGATCAGAAATATTCCACATTTCTGGGCTTTATAACAACCTTAGTGTCCTTTGAGTTTAGCCTTCTTTGGGACCTAGTGCTGTATCAGCATTGTATATTGAGGGCCTGGGAGCTGATATGTCCTTCAGTGTCCCTTCAGGAAGCATCTTGCAACAGTCTTTCCTTTGTGGACATGGATACCAGCTTGCAGAACTTCACTGTACATTGCATATTGCTCTCTATCTCCCTCTGACTTTTAAATCTTTTAAACCCATTGCTTTGATCATTTTTGCTAATGCTGACAGACCTCTTGAAGAAGACATAGATGAAGCCTGTGAGCAGTTCAGGGAGGTCTTTTGCTACAGTAGGACTGTCAAAGGCTTGCAGGAACTGAAGCTTCCATTTCTTCTGTAAGAAGTAGCCCGGGTTTACCAGTTCAGTGTAAGCTATGACTTCACGTAATACGGTGATCTTGAACTAGAGTGGAAAATCGGGTAAAGGCTTAAGAAAAAGAAAATGTTCCAGTTAGAAAGAATTGTTACAATGTCATTATCTTTGCATAAAGTTTGCCTTAATACTGTAAATTTTAAGTACATCCATGGGAACCTTTAAGAAGAGAAAAAGGAAATTTAATTTTAGTGGCAACTATAACACTTCTCCATTGGCAGAAGTCATGGTTATATTAAATTAACATATACAGTTGCATGTACTTAGCATGTACAATATGATGCTAAGCATCTATACATTGTGGAATGACTTACCTAGCTATTTAGCAAATAAATTACTTCACATAGTTATCATTTTTACTGTGAGAATATGTAACATCCACTCAAGATTTTTCAAGAATCTATTACTATTAGTTATATTCACTATGCTATATAACATGTGTCTTAAACTTACCACATTCTTTTGACCAACATCTTACCACCTCTCTCAGCCACACCAGCCCCTAGTAACTGCCATCTTACTTTCTACATCTACACAACCAACCTTTATAAACTTTCACTACAAGTAAGACCATGTGAGATTTCTCCTTTTGTGCCTGGATTATTTTACTTGACACAAGGTCCTCTATTTTCACCCATGCTGTCACACATGACAGAAATTCTTTTATATGGTCAAATAGTATTGTCTTGTGTGTAGACACCACATTTTCTTCCTCCATTCATTCGTTGATGGACATTCAGGTCCTTTCCATTTCTTATCTGTTATTTATAAACCTGTGGGGAAGGGGATGCAGATATGTCCGCAACACACTGGCCTCATTTTGTTTTGTAACATGCCCAGTAGTGGGGTTGAAGAGTCACATGGTAGTCCTTTTTTAAGAATATGTGTTTAGGGGGGCATCTAGAGAGATGGCTCAGTGGTTAAGAGCAATGGCTTCTCTTGCAGAGGACACAAGTTCAATTCCCAACAACCACGTGGTGACTAGCAACTGTCTTTAATTCCAGTTCCAGAGGATCCCACACCCTCTTCTGACCTCCATGGACATTGCATGATATGGGGGTACCTACCTACATCCAGGCAGTACACTAATACACATAAAATAAAAATAATAATTTATTTTATGTCTATGAGTATTTTGCCTGCATGTAGGTAGGTGTACCACCAGTGTGCTGGTGCCAATGGCCAAAAGAGGGCATCAGATCCCTGAAACTGGAGTTCCATATGGTTGTGAGCTACCATATGCATGCTGGGAACTGACCCCAGGTCCTCTGAAAGAGCAATAAACACTCTTAACTACTGAGCCATCTATCCATCCCACATAGTTCTATTTTCAAGTTTCTGAGGAACCTCTGTACTGATTTTCATAGTGGTTGTACATATTTATAGTTATGTAAACCATGTACAGAAATTCCTTCCCCACATGCTGGTAACTTTATATCCTTTGTCTTTTTGTTAATAGCTGTAAGGAGGTCTCTCATTGAAGTTTTGTTTGGCCTTTCTCAAAGATACTAAGGATGCACTGTCTTCTTTTTTTCATTTATAAATTAGGCTATCTGAATTCTTGTTATAGAGCTCCTTTTGTCCCTTATAAATTTTAGATATTGATCTCTTATCAAATGTGTGTTTGTAAATACTTTCCTCCATCCTATAGCAGTCCTTTTACTCTGCTGATTATTTCTTTGCAATGCATGTTTTTATAGTATGATTTAATATAATTTGTCTATTTTTACTTAAGATTTATCATTGAAGCTGTCCTCTTAGAATTTCAATATGGCTTTATATTCTAACAGAATACAACAGAATTTGGAGACTAAAATTTGAAAATAAATATCTAGTTTTTTATGTATAAAATCACTTGATATGTCTGATCTTGGGGCTTAATTAGGAATTAAATGTTTTATTTAATATCTTTTTATTTAGGTGACTGGAAACATGGTGTGATGATTTGAATGAGAATGTCCCCCATGGGTTCCAAGTATTTGAACATTTTGTTGCCAGTTGGTGGCACTGTTTTGGGAGGTTTTAGGAGGTGCAGTCTTGCTGGAGGAAGTGTGTCACAGGGAGCGGGCTTTGACAGTTCTTTAACCTTGCTGGATTTCCAGTCTCTCTCTGCTTCCTATACCTGCTTGAAGATGTAGTCACTCAGCTTTCTGCTCCAGCCACCTCTGCCGCCATGCTTCCCCCACTATTATGAACTCTAATCCTCTGAGCAATAAGCCAAATAAACCCTTCTGTAAGTGGCCTTGGTCATGATGTTATATCACAGCAACAGAAATGTAACTAATACAGGTGGCTCAGTGGTTAAAAGTATATACTACCCGTGCAAAGGACCCAGGTTCAGTTCTCAGAAACCACATGGTAGTTCACAGCTACATGTAACTCCAGTTTTAAGGAATCTGACACTGTCTTCTGGACTCTGCATGCATCTGCAAGCATGTGGTACACATAAACTCATGCAGGCACACACACATACACAGAAAAACAAAGTTTTTAGCTGCCTTGGAAGTCACTGATATACTAAAGTTCTCTATCTAACATATAATGGAGTTTGTCAGAATTCATGAGATTACCTAGCATATGCTCTTGCCAGAGAAGTAAGGAACTGAAACATAGTAAGACTTAACAGCTTTATGCAGTTATGCTCGAGTACTTAATAAAAGACATGGAAGGTGGCAGCAGAAAGTTCCTCTGTGAAATTCTTCCAAGTCAGTGGTTTTAGAGCTTGATTAAAGCTTCCTTGTATAATAATTCCAGAACTGCTATATGATAATGGCTGTGCACTTGAAATTCATGGCAAGATGCGAAATGATCCCCAGGCCTCTTGCAGACTCTGCATTGTGGCTGGGCTGATAAACCCAAAAGACATACATTAGGTCACAGCCTCTACCAAGGATACTCTAAATCCAGCTAAAGACTTTCAGTGGCAGTACAGAGAGTGATGTCTTAAAATTTGGCCACGTATACTTCACATAATTCTTTGGCTTTCTTACTTTCATCCCTAGGATATGGAAAGGGGTCCTCTGTCTTCTGGGGGACTGATACTCAGGGAAAGGCAATGTGGTAGCTTCTGGTGTATTCCAGGGGCTCCCCAGGGATGTCTGAACAGCATTACCTAACACATATATTTTCTGCATGAGGCACACATCACGGTCTTCTTAGGCTTATGAATACCATACAGCATTTTAACTCCCTGACTGGAAGCATTTTAAAAACAAAAAGCACCAGCATGTAAAAAATAGAGCGCAGGTCAGCTGTAAAAAGGACACTTGTTTGTAGTGGGAGCTGACACAGAAAGGTAGAACTCTGCCTTGTTCAACCTCAATGGGGCAAATGTACCCATCGGGTGACCACAGTGTTTGCCACTGTAGACATGAGGATCTATGAATCACTGTCAGAACTGAAGCTTACAAGTAAATTTAAGTGAGTAGACAAGTTATCTGGAAATAGTGAGGCTATGTTGTGGGTTTTTTTTTTTTTTTAAATGGAGTCTATAGTATAGGTTTAACCCCAGGCCAGCCACCATAACCAGGCAGCAAAACTTGAAATCATCACCTCCTGAAAATATTAGCTCTAATGAAGAAAGCTCTGGTGGGTGATGCCTATAATCCTATCACTCAGGAGACTGAAGCAGAAGCAACTTGAGTTCCAGGCTTCTGTGGGATACATAGTAAGATCCTGGTGTGTGTGTGTGTGTGTGTGTGTGTGTGTGTGTGTGTGTGTGTGTGTGTGAGGGGTGTAAGAGAGAGAGAGAGAGAGAGCGGGAGAGAGAGAGGGGGAGGGATATGGGGAAGAGAAGGAGGGAGAAAAAAGGAGGGAGGGAGGAAAGAGAATGAGGAAAGGAACAAGATCAAATGAGCTAAAATATGAAAAGTAGTTGAATCTGGAAAAAGGTATGTGGTACAATAAGATTTTAATTTTTATTTTACGTTTTTATTAAGCTAACATCTAAATGAAATAGCTAACAAACTATACACACTTAATACACTGGATAAAAGTTTTCTTACTATAATTTTCCTTCCTGGGATGATAAAGGACTAATATGAACACAACTGATCATTTGACAGTAGTATTTTCTCTCTAAATTAATATACTGATTTTCTAGTTCATAATCCTGCTTTGCTAAAGTTAAATCCAAAAAAATAGCTACTTAAGGGGATTCTGGATCACATTCTTTCTTCTACTATTTCCTGAGCATATCCTCCATTTCTTATTCTGTAGCACTTGGTCTCTGAATTCTAATTCAGCCAAAGGAATTTCCCATGTTGCTTGGTAAGACATATACTACCAGTCTTATCTATCTGCACTAACAAGATACATCTTCTTTCTCCACTTGTTTGGCAAG
>NW_008331836.1:852982-855584 GCF_000622305.1 Nannospalax galili | reverse complement strand
TGCATGTGTGTGTGTGTGTGTGTGTGTGTGTGTGTGTGTGAGAGAGAGAGAGAGAGAGAGAGAGAGAGAGAGAGAGAGAGAGAGGTGGGGGGTCCAAAAATCCATCAGATGCTTTATTTCTTTGTCAGCATGAGTCAGTGAAATGAAACCAATTGACTCTAGGTAAATCAGCTTGAACAGCTCAGATTAAACAGCTCTGTTTGCCTTAATAAGAATGCTGATGTACAACAAGCAATCTGAATGGTCAAAATATTTCCTCTTTTATGCTGTATATGGTAAGCTGTACCTACTTCTTCCCATGTTTGGCTTTAGGTCTTACGATTCCTGAATTGTTTGCCCAATTAATTTCTACAGCTTTAAAATTAAGTTAATTTGGACTTTATTATATTTTTAGTTGGAGAGTATTTTGTTTACTTTAGAACATTGCACGTGTGTGTGTGTGTGTGTGTGTGTGTGTTTGTGTGTGTGTCTGTGTGTGTGACAAGATCTTGCTATGTACCTCTGGCTAGTCTGGTACTCACTGTGTAGCCCAGGCTATCCTAATGCTCATAGCAGTCCTCCTACCTTAACCTGAGTGCTGGGCTTAAAGACATGCAACACCACACCTGGCCTGATTTTATTTTTAAAAGAAGTATCGTTAGTTTAACACTGTTCTTAAGTTTACAACACAGATGCTGTTATTCTGATCACCATTTTATTGGCCAGCTGAGGAGTGAAGGCCACATAGCAAGTGGAAGATCCAGGTGCCTGACTCTGAAACTTATCTCCTACAGAACTGCTATGCCACTCCTTTACCAGACAATCTGTTGTAATGTTTGAAAAGATCAGATCATGTGGCCTCAGATCCAGAAGGAGAGAATTGTTCCTGGTTCTTAAAAGACCTCAAAATTGAAAGTGAAAGCTAATTTGTGTTGCTCTGGAAGTTTCTCAGAATTGTGTAGGTTTCATACTTAGACCCAAAAGTCAATAGGTATCCAAGTGTTTCATTTCATCAAAATGTGCCCCTTCTCTGGTGTAGCTGGAACTTATTCTACATAACACTGAATGAGAATAAATATAGAAGTTCTTGTCAAAGCTATTTTTGTTTGTTTGGGGGAAGAGGGATTGTTGTTATTGCTAGGTTCTTTCTTATATTTTTTCTTTGCTTGTTTGGTTTACTGGTTGGCTTCAGGTTACTGTGACTGGGACTGCAGTTTGTAAACAGGGTAAAAATGGAAAAATGACCTATGAAAGCCACTGCAGGAGCCCGTGAGATTTTACCACATCTCTACCTGGATATAAGGATGTACCTTGAAAGTTTAGGGTTTTCTAGCTTGAAACAACAAATCAGAGAACCTGAAGGACTCTTGACTTGTTTGTCACTAGTCTTAAATTGTTTTAACTACATGGTGGTAATGGTCATGCAAATATGATTCTACTTTTTTAAATCAATCCATAGAATATCTCAAAATTGTAGGAAAGGTATTACTCTTTTAATTCATTTTTAGTAACAAAAAATGCAACCAGTCTGTAGATTTCTGCAGGAAACTACCAAAAAGAAAAAAAATCATATCAGAAACACAATCAGCTGGTGTAGTGAGCCCAAGTCGACAAGCAATTAATTTTGCTGCTTAGATCTCCAGAGCCAGTGATCCATGAATTGGTGTTCACTAGGTGGTTATTTAAATGTAATTCTAAAACTTGGTTCAGTCCTTATTCATTAAAATGTGAAAGATGATGATGACCAAGAGATATCAGCCTGGGAGCCTCGGTTTCAACTTGGTTTATCAAGTCACAACAATGAAAAGAGAACACGAGAAGAATCACAGCCCTTTTCAACTCCTTCCTGCTCAGTAATAACAAGCCAGGAAGAATCTGCAAAACCAGGGTCTGTGTGTGTGAGTGTGTGTGTGAGTGTGAGTGTGTGTGTGTGTCTGTTTAAGCAGCACGACCATATTTTCTTTATGTAGATATTAATTTTCCTGTTTTAACAAGGTTTAATTTACTCATTAAAATGTATCTATATTTGGGGCTACAGAGATGGCTCAGCAGTTAGGAGCTCTTGCTGCTCTTGCAGAGAACCTAGGTTTGGTTCCCAGCACCCACATGGAAGCTCACAACCATCTATAATTCCACTTCAAGATCTGAACCTCTTCTGTCCTCCATGACCATCAGACACACACATAGTATGCATAGGTGCATGCAAGCAAGACACTCATACACATAAAATTAAAATAACAAATCTTTTAAAACTCTATGTATTCATAGTATACAATATGATATTTTGATATACTGGTATGTCGTAAAAACTTTCCAGAATTGAAGTTAATTAACATATCCATAGCTTACATAGTTGAATGTGTAGTGAAATTCTTCATTTACCCACCACAGCTGTGGATACTGCATTCAAGGATTCAACTAACTGAAAATTGAAAATATTCAGAAAAAATGTTGCAGATCCTTCTTTTTACAACTACTTACACAGCACTTACATTGTCTTACATATTGTGAGTAATGTGGAGAGCAGAGTGCACTGTATTAAGTGCTACATTTTATGTAAGGGACTTCACTGTCCTCCCATTTGGGTATCTACAGAAGTCCTCGAGCCAGTCTTTTATAAATA
>NW_008331836.1:833208-852478 GCF_000622305.1 Nannospalax galili | reverse complement strand
AATGTATTATATATATAATATATGTATATATATAATTTTAAGTGGTTGTAAAGAATGAGCACTTATGGTGCTAGAGAGATGGATCAGCAGTCAAAAGTATTTGCTGCTCTTGCAGAGGCCCAGAGTTGGGTTCCTAGCACCCACATGGCACTCATAATCAACTATTACTCTGGTTCCAGAGGATCAGGTGCCCTCTTCTGGATTCAGAGGGAAGCAGGCACAAGCATGGTACACATACACACATGCATTAATGACCACTTACCTAAAGAAGTCAGGTTTACTTGAATTTTTCATATAATGATCTGGTAGCAGAAGTTGTAAAGTGAAGTTAACAGGATACAACCAGCACCTCTAATTCTAGAGACAACTCAGAGTGTTCCAGAGAGATGCAGAGATCCTATGAATTTCAGGATGATGCTATCACAGGACAAATACAAGAAAATTGTACTTCCAATGTAGATATATACAGTAGAAACTCAGTATTTCAATTAAATTTGAAAGAGAGTCCCTAGCTCTGCTGAAAAATATCTAGAAGACAATGAATACAGAACAGGACTGTGCCTTCCTCAAAGTCTGTTTATTTAGCCTGATGCCAAATTGATATAGGGGCATCAGTCAACTTTCCAATAACACTGCACTCAGCTACAGAGCTAGAGGATGCGATTTCTGAAATATTAAACAGCTGAAGTCTTCCTTCCTATTCATGTTGCAAACAGCGTTTTTACACAGCTTTAAAGAGTAGAGCAACAGTACTAGAGAAACCAAAGGTATGTCCCAAAGTTTGAAAGCGCTTATCTGGTACCTGGAAACAAAGTGTATGTCTATCAGTCAGTGAAGGAAGCTCTTTGCAGAAATTACTGGCATTTCTTCTTTCTTCTGCTAACCCAGCAGTTCCAAAAAGCCTTTTAGATATGAAGTTAAAATAATCATATACTATCTAAGAAGCATCTGGTTCAAACTATTGATTCAAAAGAAAAAGATGCAGACAGGTACTTCCCAGGAATGGTGCTCTTCTCCCTCCCTGGGATCAGGGATGCTGGTTCTCAAATCCAGATTTACCTCAAAGTATGCACTCGGCTGTAGAAAAGAGAAATTGCACAGTTCAAAGTAGCTTTATGGCTAGCTGAGCTTTATGATTTTATTTTATTTCATTTATGGGCTTTGTTTTAAAGAAATGGGGAATCTAAAAGTGGGTAGGATATTCAAGGATCTAGGTCACTCATTTAGATTACTTTTCCATGCTTTCTAGGGAAATCATTTTATGAATTACGGGGTACCTACTATGAAGGGATGCTAGATTTAGTAAATAAAAACATAAGCCACACAGTAAAATAAAAACTTTGTATAAAAAGCAGATTATTTGTTAGTATTCATATTTCCTATGGATTATAATACTAAAAATTATTATACTGTTGAGTATTTCAAATTCAGATTGAGCTGAGCATCCTTAATTTCAGTTGGCAAACCCATAGAAAAGGGGTCATGCCAAGAACTAAAAGAGATAAAAATAAAAGCAAAACATGTCTACAGATAAGATAAATAATTAGCACTGTTTAATTTTCTAAAGAAAAGTCAAGAGTCAAAAGGACTTGGAGAAAGAGAGCACGGCAGGAAGGGAGTGAGCAGGGCCATATGTTGTTCAGTTTTGCCTTCAGACTCTAGAAAAAAAAGAGTGGTGAGAAGTACAGGTGAGACTGAGAATTGTGTCAGACTTAATTCTCTAGGTCAGTGTTACTAAGAGAAAAACAATGGGACCCACCAATGCAAATCACAGGTAAAGTTTTAAATTTCCTACTAGCTACATTAAGAAATGTAAAAAGAAAGAAGAAAATGCAAGTAAAATGGATCTTAATATGTTGAACTCAATGTAGTCCAAAATTATTGTTCCACTATGTAATCCCTATCAAAATTGCTAGTGAAATGGTTTTGAATTTTTTACCAACTGTTCAAAACCTGGCATATTATTTTATATTTTCAGAGCATTTTAATTCAAACCAGCCACATTTCAAGGGATTGGAGATCACACCTGGATCATGCCTTCTTTGCTTATGGCATAGCTCTGGAGAGTAAAGATCCACTCCTAGATTAAGCAAAGGAATCATGGGATACAAATTCAGCTTCAGATGACCCAAATTATTACCTGATTTGGATGGAGAGGGAAGGGAGTTAATGCATGAATCTTAAAGTGATCTTACCATCTTTGATGGTAAACAGAAAAGGGGGAAATGAAAATATTGGAAGAGGCAGTATCTACTAATATGTATAATTGACACACATCACTTCACTATTAGTCCTATGTGGGTGAAAGTCAATAGCAGAGTAGACGATTTTCTCTGATGTCACCAAACATCATTCAAATGACCTGTCAAAAGACACTCAAGATGCATACAGGAAAGTTCTGGGAGAAAGCAAAACTTTTCCCACTGATTCATTTTTCACTTTCACCCGGTTTCTAAAGTTAAACGCAGAAGAAAGGATATAGTTTTAATGGAGCAGAAATGTCTTAAAGTTCATTTAGTTTTGACAACCACAAGTACAGAATTCTATTTCATAGGAATTTGTAAACTAGAGAGGAAAATTTAGGAGCATTATAAAGCAGAGAAGAGGCCACATAGCTGAACCTGCCACTGAATCAGAATTCTAAATGTGTCCCAGGACCCATGGTTTTTTCACAAGAGAAATATTTCCATGTGAGTCCCTGGGAAAATAGGGACTTGACTACAGTGCTGCTTCAAACACACACCTTTTAATGAATGGACCCCATCCTTAACAAGGCTCCTGCGAATAAATATATTTGTGGGGGATATTATTGTTTCAGAGCCTCTCACATCCACTATCAAATGTGATTCTTCTCCAGTTGCTCCTGTGACATAGCATTGCTGCCTACATTTTCTCAGATGGCAAACCCAAGGCTCTGAAAGGAACCTCTCCTAAATCACAGAGCTCACAGGTTGGTCAGAAATAAAAAAAATCCCATCCATTTGTAAGAAAGCCTTAATGCTTTGCTAGTACACCGTACAGATAGGAGACATCTCTGTAAATTGGGAATTAGCCATGTCTCTAGTTACAGAGCATTATTGTCACTTAGCATAGATGGTAGGTACTCTAAAGCAGCCAAATTCTTAAATGTTAGACATTAAGATAGACAAATATAGGTATGCAGAGGAAAAGAGGAAGAAAACCACTCAGACCATTTTCCTGAGAATTTGGCACCGCATCTGAAGCTGTGAGGTCTCAAACTATTCATAACACAGACAGTAATGTTCATTGTTACTAGTAAAATGCTGAAGAATGAGAATACAATATGGAATTTCGTTAAATGTCAATGTAAAGACAGCAATGTTTAAAACTTAAAAAGATCAGAAAGTTAACATTCACGGAACTTTCTATTAATGATAATTTAACATTTTATACTTTATATAGTGAAACACTTCCTTCTAAAATGTCTTATACTACATATGAATGGCACCATGTAAAGCTAGAAGCTTAAAAATGTATTTCCCATAGTGATTTGTTTGACAGATAAATATATTTTTAATATCTGTTAAACATTTAGCATAATATCCAGTGCACAAAATCTTCAAGCATATCTACCCTTATTAAATCTGAGTACAGTAAATGCCAAGAAAGGTAATATATGTAAAAGCAGTTTAAAATATGCAATCTATAAATAAAGCTACTATTAATATAAGGTCCCACCACCCTATGTGATGGGGAAATTTTACAAGGTCCTGCCTTTAGATGAAGAGCTACAGGTTATTAAGGGCTGCTGAGAGAGGAAGAATCAATTTTTTCCAGAAATGAGCTCCCTGATAGGTTATCCAATCCCAAGTGGTCACCCCTAAACACATGTGAATACTAGCACCACTAAATGGAGTGTGAAGACTGCATGTGTGTGTGTGTGTGTGTGTGTGTCTGTGTGTAACTATAATAATTAAAGAAAAGGTCTGGATATTGAGAGGAAATGGAGAAGGAGGGAGGAAATGATGTAAATAAACATTCATATATGGAATTCTCAAAAATAATTTTAAAAGTAAGGCAAGTTGTCCTTTATTTATTTATTATGTATGCATTTTGTCTATGTGTATGTAAGTGTGCCATGTACATGCAATGTCCACGGAAACCAGAAGAGGGTGTAGGATTCCCTGGAACTGGAGTTACAGGAGATTGTTAGTTGCCATATGGGTACTGGGAAATGAATCCAGGTCTTCTACAAGAACTACCAATGTATTTATCCACTGAGTCAGCTCTCCAGCCCACACCCCAAGTTGTCATTTCATGTATTTCAATTCTAGAATTCCAAGAATTAGGGGCTGGAGTGATGGATCAGTGGTTAAGAGCACTGACTGCTCTTGCAGAGGACCCAGGTTCGATTCCCAGCACCCACAGGCAGCTATAAACCATCCTTAACACCAGTTCCAGGGGAATCTGAAGCTGTCTTCTGACTTCTGCAGCATTGCACAACATGGGTGCACTCACATACATGCAGGCAATACACTCATATACGTAAAATAAAAATAATAAATAAAATATTTTAAAAAAAGAATTACAAGAATTATTTCTTGATGTCTCTTCTATAACCATATGAATTAATATAACTGAACTGTACATTTGCAAATAGTTAAGATGATAACTTTTAAGTGATGCAGTTTTTATCACAATGAAAAGAAGTTAGGTAGCAACATTATGGAAAAATTAGCAGAGATTCAGTTATAAATACTGTCAGTGACATGTGATCAATCACCTTTCCCTCTGGAGTCTTTGCCTATGAGCTAAATCTCTTTGCCCTCTTCATGCACAAGTATTTCATTCGAGACAATAGGGTCTTACTGACCGATTGACTGCCACAGCCTTACTATTTGTGATGATTAAAAACACTAAAACAGAATCACCCCTCTGTAAACAGGAAACCATTGCAAGAAATGACTGTCACTCAAAAGCACTGCTAATATCAGCAGTTGCTAAAATTTAGCCCTGATACAAGTTCTCAGGCTCTAAGAAAAACCTATGTAGAGTACTGAAAATCAAACATGGCATCCATCAAGAAATTTCATACAGATGGAAAATCTTCATTGTTCTTTGATGCTATTTTGGGCCCCTTGCATGGCATGCTGGCTTTGCAGCTATAGCTATATGATGTCAAATAATAAACCAAAAGAGTCCAGTGCCTCAACCATGCAATTTTAAGCATGTGAACATTTCAGAAACAAGTCATGTATTAATCTACATTTGCCTCATGTGGACCCCTAAATGTATGTGCTACTTTATAAGATTGCAAGAAAATATATGCAGAGGACTAAGCATGAAAACTGTTAGTCGCATGGCTCCTTAAATGCCATCAAATTTTAAGGAGATCTGTCAAATATAATATTAATTGACAACCTTTTTACAATGAAACAGAGCCTCTGTAAAACTGAATGCAGGCAAGGCCATGCAAGATCATCATTCCAAGCTTTAGCCTGCTAGGAATCCTAGTTCTCCATGAAGCAGCTCCGTAGACTCCACACGTGGATGTCCCATGGATCTCTTGTAGTTTGTCAGATTATTTTTTTCTTTAGTCAATGCAGGTGAGGCTGGGAATTTATAAATGATTTTCTGAGTATGAAAAATAGAAGATTCAACTTCAGCATACTCTAGTCTGATTTCCTAAGAGGCAGGTGTTTAATCTTGCTGAAGTATCCTGATGCACATTATTTGACTAAATGAGAAAGCAAAATATTTGACAGGACAGTAAGACTAATTTTTAAAAAATGCTTTGACACGTTGCCTTCATCTGGAAATAAATCTGCAAACTTCTGCTTAATATAGTCAGTATTCATACCTTGTGGGACTACACCCATAGAAATAAATTTATATACCCATGATCCTGAGAGC
The DNA here is from genome assembly GCF_000622305.1 of Nannospalax galili. Taxonomy (NCBI): domain Eukaryota; kingdom Metazoa; phylum Chordata; class Mammalia; order Rodentia; family Spalacidae; genus Nannospalax; species Nannospalax galili. Next base: position 846,604 of record NW_008331836.1, on the reverse strand, counting down.
AGTCTGAAGCCCTCAGCAGTCTACATGAATGTGTGATGACTGCAGTAAAATATATTTATCCCACAAGTGAGGAGAGAATTGATTACTCCAGAGAGTTGAAGCCATAACTAATTCACAGAGACTCTTTCTTATGATGAAGATAAATATTCCATGTCATTCAGACCCATAAAATATACTGTTTTTACAACAGACTCATTGTAATAATTCATCTTAAATGTCTTACGGACATATTTTTCTGTGATCTCCAAACAAGAATCATTTGACATTCTTGTTTTCAAAATAAGTTGGGGAATTAAATATAATAAGTAGTACTAAGCAACATTGTGGTGTTCGCCTCAGAAATACAGAGATATGACATTGTGAATGAGATGTGAATGTTCCCTCCTTGATGTTCACCAAGGAAATATTATTTGTGCACATTCATGGGTATTTTTGCACTTCATGACTCACTTGGGGAGAAAGTGAATCCGCCCATAGGCAACTCGTTTTGTAAACAAACAAGGGACAGTAAGGTAATCCCCCCTGTGAGGTTTGGGATCTAAGTAAAAATCATTTTTTATTTGTTTTACTACAGCTGTGTCAGTTAGAAACTTTATTATTATTAATTATTATTAAAAGATGAAGACATTTGGTTACATCAATAATTTTTAACACTTTCTTGAACTCACCTTAAAGGTATAGCATTCATCTTTTAAAACATTGATTGATGAAAAATTAAGTACATAATAGATAACCTTGACATAAGGTATTTGTGAAAGCATTTTAATAAAGTATTTTTGGTTGATGTAAATTCTCTTTCCTGATAGTTTATTTAAAGGCCTTCTGTACTATGTTTAATTTGGTTTAAAAAGATAATTTGAACAGAAATATGAATTAAAATGTCATGACTTAGACTGTGCTGATTTTTCTTTAGAATCATTAATTCCATAGGTTCTTAGCATTCATTAGAATCCATAATACCTGCAGGTATCTACTGACATACTACTCCAGTTTGTGTATGTATCTCGTGTGTGTGTTCATGTGTCTATGTACTTGCAAGCATATGCATGTGGAGGACAGTTTGATGCTGGGTGTGTCTTCTTCAATCACTCTTCACCTTCTCTTTGAGACAGAGTCTCTCACTGAACCTGGACTTCAACTCAGCTAGACTGGCTGGTCAGCAATCACCCGTTTCTCCTGTCTCCACCTTTCCAGCTCTTTACAGATGTATGTCACCATGCCTGACTTTTCTATGTGTGTTCTGGGGATTGAATGCATGCCCTCATGCTTGCAGAGCAAGCAGTTTACCAACTGAGCTATCCTCTCAGACCCTCAGTGCTTCACTTTTACAGAGGAAAGCATTTAGACCTAAACAGATGAAGACACCGAAAGTCAGACAAATAATTCAGCCAAATGGGGTTTGTATCTTTCTTTATTTGAAGTGAATGGAATAGGAAAGGAAAAAGGCAAAGCAGCTATGTGAACTTTTTGTATATTTAGAACTCCTTCAAATTCAGTGTTTAATGCAGTTCACTGAAGAGTCATAGATACCATTTTTCTTCATATAAATGAGCCAAAATTGATACAATGTAGAAGACTGGAACATTAAGTATTAGGTTCTACATCGCTGGATGCAGGGTCATTGCAACATGGCTCTCTTTGAACTGGAGTGACTGTAGATCTTCTAGTCCTAATTTTGAAGGTAAGGGTTTGAATGGTCGTTTTCAGTCAAGCATATTTTTGAATTTTGAATTGATTGAAATGAGTCACTTATTTTTTCCAGGTAGGCACAGGCAAGGTCAGGTTAAAGCTGATTATTTCATCTTTCTCTGAATCGGTAGGTGATGGAACATAACCCGGGTGTGTTAGTGTATTTTCTAGTATTATCACATATTTCAGTGATAATCCAATTTTAAAAAGGAAAGGTTAGCTTTGGCACACAGTTTGGAGATTCTAGTGCATGGATGATTGATCCTATTGATTTTCATCTGTGCCAAGGGCGTACATTGGGGTGGGGAACATGTGGCAGAGCAAAACTTCTTAAATGATTGGTCCAAGTGTTCACAATTCCCTTCAGGGGCATACCCCCAGTAATATAAAGATCTCTCATTAGACTTCACCTCACATGGTCCTTGAGGAACTCTTAACACCAAATTGTAGCACTAGATGATTTCTTTGATCTTTAAAAAAAAAAAAGGTCTTGCTGTGTGGACTAAGATGACCACAATCTTTCTACCTCAGCCTCCTTAGCGCTGGGCTATTAGGGGTGTACCATCTCACCTGCCTCCAACTCCTCCTTTCACTGTAATGATGTGAAAATGGAGACGATTCATGGGGTATTTTAATAGGCAGACTGAAAGATTTGCAAGAGGTTGTTCTTCATTATGCATCTGCTAAGCACTGGAAACTGGATGAAACCACTTGTTCTGCATCAAAGCTAGGGCCTGATTCCCAGCCAGTGTTCTGGTGTCGCTTCTCCCTGGTCCTCTTCCCTTTCTCTTGCTTCCTTTTGATCTGTTCCCAAGAGTCTGCAACTTCCTCTTGGGACTATTTATCATAACCTCTATCTCATACTGTACATTATTTGCCCCTAGTTCAAAGGAAGCAGCTCTTCCCATCCTTGTGGAGAGTCTCAGGTGAGACACAGCCACAGCTCCCCTCTGGAAACTACAGTAAATAATATGCTCCATGACTGGCACCAACTGTTCTAAGAGATCAACAGAAGTCTTTTACACACCCATAAAATGAAGCATCTCTGAATATCTTCATTTGACCTGATGACCACAGACCCTGCTCCCCTCAGCCCAGTCTTTATGCCATCTGAAGTACAGAATCTATGCTGTTCATGATCTCATCCCAATAGCAGAGCAGTTTAGCACATTATTTTGGCATGCATGGAACTCTAACATATTAAACAAGTAATAAAAGTAGAACTAGTATACAAAAGCTTCAAATGTTCTCCATGTAGGAAAGGTCTCATATGAATAGGTAATTGTGTTCACCAGTAACAACTATGTTTTGTATAATGCAGGAAAAGATTGCTTTCTCAATTTTGAACTGGTGATTAATGTATCTATGAATAAAAAATCAATAATAAAAGGTGAGGCTTGAATTCTTCTCTGTAAGCTATCTCTAAAATGTAAATGTTTGTTGATTAAATGTATCTTAGTAGCCAATATTAGCATGCTTGGGAACAGCAACAACAAGCAAATATTTATTATCATGCATCATATGCCTAGACCCTGAATGCAAAATGAAAAAGTTTAGAGCAATACTCAAATACTGATGTAAAACTTTATCAGGCATACTGCAATTTTTTTCATTTATTAATGTAAGAATATTGATATTAAAATGAGATTTAGTGAAATAAATAATCTGTAAAGAGCATTTTAAAATGTACTTTTAAAATATTCTTAAAATATGTAAGAATTGTACACACTATTTCACTGATGTATAATAACAGTACAATTACGCCAGAGTCTCCATGCTGTGTTCACAGTATGAACCAACAAGAACAAGTGGAATTTTTTCATGACACTTCCCCTTCTGCCTCTTTTTCATCATTTTAAGCCACTGTAGGTTATTTTTCTTCAGCAAATGGTCCAGATAGGCAATCAAGACCTTTCAAAGCTATGTTTAGGTGGGAAGAATGTATGGTACTGACAAAAGTGTCAAGTGAGTTAATTTAACCAGTGTTCAACCTGTCCATCCCACACGCTCACAAATATCCCTTTGGAGCCTAGTGCTCTATCTGTATGTGGCACTCCAGATGCCTACTGTGAAGGTCACCACCTGAGTCCACTCTTCTAGTACAACTATCTTTCCCACGCCTTTCTGTGATCTCTCACCAGCGTGAGCCTATATATATCTGTAATCTCAGGTAAAGTATGAATGTCCTTTCCTTTGAAAACACAAACAGAAAGGATGCGAAAATGAATATGAGGATCTGAGTCCCCTCTCAGCTCTGTCAATGCATTCACATAATGGATCCTCAGTACACAAATATCCCCATTGGCTAGCAAGTAGCTAGGGATAAGGATGGACCACTGGAATGAAATCAGAGCTACAAGTATAGATTTCATACCATGGGCATAGACATGCCACTTCAGCACTTGAATACTTTAAAGGAAGGAAGAAGGGAAACAAAGTTTGCTTTTCTAAGAATCAAGAGAAGTTAAGACTATATACAATAAGAAAAAAGAGAAGAGAGAAACTAAAAATATAAGAAACAGAAGGACTATATATTGTATCTCTTTATAATCGTAATGAGTGTTAAGATTGAGAATGTGAAAGAAGAGTGATGGAACCATGCTCAAAACTCAGCTAACATTGCAAAGTACAAATAATAGATTTGACCATCACATGTAAATCAAAGAAAACAGAGATGCACAGGTGTACTAGGGCTGTGTTTGGCAAGGTATCCTTAAGAAAGAAGAGGTTGAAAGGACGGTAATGTTTGGGAACTAGGTCAGGGAGAACGATGCTATGGGTAGGGGGTAAAACGTGAAAGGGAGATTGAGGAATGGGAAATCTTGGAGAGGGCAGACAGCTGTTCCAGAAAGTGTGAGGGAAGATGAGAGTCTTGTGATTAAGAGAAGAATTCCAAGTGATGAGGAAAACAAAACTGGTACCCTGTGGCCAGCTCTCAGCCACGAAACAGGAATGAAGGATACAGAGAGACAGACATAAGATGTAACCATATACTCCAGCTTCCTTAGATGTCGTTAGCAACTGCCCTTAACTCTAGGAATCTTATAGGGAAATTCTCACTGAATTACTTAACATGCTGGCCTGCTTTGATCATTTTCTTTTGATTTTATAGTTCTCTAATACATCTGTGATTCATTCATTTGTTGATCAAAGAGATTTCATCCACCGTTTCTATTTGTCTCTATTCTCTGGGTAAGTAAATTTGAGCAATATTTCACCAAAAATCATATTTTCTCATTTGCTAAATGGGTTTAATGAGTTCTACTTCCCAATGCTGTTTTAAGAATAGTTTTTGCAAAACTATAAAATGCATAATATTTTAGTAATTAAAATTTTCTGTTTTAGTCCATACACTAGGAAGCCTTGCTTGTGAATACTCTGCTAGGTACTTAACTTACCAAACCTGTTATTCTTTACTTGGCAGAACCTGCTATTATTCTGGAATTTTCTTTTTCAAATAAGACAATCTTTCCTATATTTTCCCCTGTCTTTAAACGGCATTTGTTCTCTGACTAAAAGCTTTACTTGCCCTTAGGGAAATTGATACATTCTTTGAAATTCCTTTTTCCTCTAAGATAGTCTTGCAGGATCTTTGAAACGACCAATGATAATATGTGTAAAATTCCCAATATGTGTGAGTTATGGGGGCATTGATCTTCCAAGGGCAGCAGACCTCTTAAACAGTTCCTAGTCTATAACATTATGATTCTTAATAATCACCCATTTGGTATTACTATCACTGAGGATACTCATAAACTGATTCATCTTGTGGTCCTCACTAAGTGATAAAGTTCTTAGGACAGAGACTAGGTTTAAATTCTGAAATGTACTTCAAGTCTCTAGTTCAAGGACAATGAACATGCAACGAATGCTTACTCTAAAAGCGTGATGTGACAGACAAAAGCATACCTCCTAGTCATTAAAAATATCTTTTTAATATATTGTCTTAATTGGATAATCAAAATAGGGTACTATATCTGGGTATGGATTCTACTGTTCAATTATATGAGTTCTTTCAAAATGTGATCAGAACCTACAAATCACAATTCTTGTGCATTATGGACAAAAAGTTAGTCATATATCTGATAAAAGGGATTTGAAGCCAAGACTAGCTTTACATATTTGTACAACTTGTATTCACTTTTCCTGAAATAATTGAATTTATAACAATTATAAGACAATCCAGATCTGTTTCGTGATGAGTATTGATCGTTGCACTACAGAAGCTCTCCCTCATTAAAAATAAAGTGTTTTAGTCATTGTGGCTCCTTCAGCAGACCTCAGTGCCATTGTTACAGTAATCATGCATTTGATGGATCTATCAGGATCTCTTTAAAGCATCAGCTGTAACATAATCATTTGCAAAGCTTTCAGAAGTTAATTATCTTGTATAAAACAGACAAAAACAAATGTCTCTTCACTCTGGTTAAAAGGAAAACAGGAGAGGCAAGTGTCACTTTAAGAACAGCAACAGATGTCTGGGTGGCCCTTTCTTATCGTCCATCAAGTGACTAGTGAAGTAGGAGCATGTAGAATTAAACTAATTTGCATGGCCCCTTTGTGAGAATTCATGGAATAATTGCCAGAGACTAGGAAGAAGGGAAATCGGGAAGTTTAATTGAGACCAGATTATAGAAACAGAAAACTCCTGAGCAGGGGATGGATACTTTGATTTAGAAGGGTTGATTTAGCTTCATACGGTGCGTGGTAGAGTTGAGGAGTATATGAGGCAGAAATGAGGATGGAGAGAAAGGAATCTTGAGGTAAATAGACTGTCAGAAACATTTACAATTGGCCTGAAACAAAGTGATCCCTTATGATGGGATGGGAAGGGAGTCAAAAACTGCTCAGACATAATTTTCGTCTATATCATGTATTAGTTACTTTTCTGCTGCTGTAATAAAATACCATGACCACAGCAATTTATAGAAGGAAGTGTTTATTTGGGCTTACAGTTCCAGAGGGATAAGAGTCCATTATCTAGGGAAGCCAAGGCAGGAACCAGGAAGCAGAAACTGAAGAAAAGCCCAGGGAGGAAGGCTTACTGGCTTGGTTCCCTGGCTTTCTCAACTACTTTTCTTATACATCCCAGGCCCACCTGCCTAGGGATGGCACTACCCATAGTGAACTGGGCCCTCTTGCATCAATCAGCAATCAAGAAAATGCCACACAGACATGACCACAGGCTGGTGGAAGTAATTCCCCAATTGAGGTTCCTTCTTCCCAAGTGACTCTGGTTTGTGTTAACAAAAACCTACCCATCACACATCAAGAATTTTGACCTCTTCAAAGCTGTGGACTCTCACTCATATTCTGCCACAGTGTCAGTCAAGCTTTACCTAAGAAGCACAAACTGAACATGCATCCACTACCCCAGGCTAATCAACATACCTGAACCAGTTATTCCCCTCTGAAAGAAATATAAGCACTATTTATATGTTCTCAAACTTTATTGTTAGAAGATAAATGTCAAGGCTGGAGAGATGGCCCAGTGTTTAAGAGCACTTGCTCCCCTTGCAGAGGACCTGGGTTCAGCTTCCAGAACACACATGGCGGCTAACAACCATTCATAACTCCTGTTCCAAGGGATCCAACACCCTCTTTTGTCCCCTAGGGGCATTGCACACATATGGTGCACTTATATACATGCAGGCAAAAAACTCATATACAAAAAATAAAAATACAAAATATTTTTAAATAGATAAATGTCATACTTATTAGATGTTTATTGTAATTTCAGGCAGAACTGAAGTGTTGATGATGGAATTGGTAATTCATGTTTCTTAAATGAAGTTGATTAAAGAACTTTGATAAGAGCTGGTGAGGTGGCTCAGGGGTTAAGAGCACTGCTTGCTCTTATAGAAGACCCAGATTTCGTTCCCAGCACCCACATGGTGGCTAACACAACTCTAGTTCCAAGTCATCCACCACCCTCTTCTGGCCTCCGCAGGCATTGCATGACACAGGTCGACTTACTACATGCAGACACAACATTCACAAGACATAAAAAATAAATTAAAAAATAAAATAATAATAATTTTGATAAATAACTCTGAAGTAATTTTATCAGTAAAAGATGTTTTTTTACATATATCCTAGAGGACTACAAATTTATAAAGTATGTAGTTATGTTGTTTGCTGAAGAGCAACTCTCCCAGCTCATAGCAATCCATAACTTTCTCCTAATGTACTAGAATGGCCTAGCCACAGACGCTTCCTCTATGATGTGGTGCTGATGTCGATCTTTGTGATTCTCATATATTCTTTTTGACCAGATGCAGATGGTCAAATAACCACTGCTCGTCTGCCTCACTTTGAACTCCATGAAGTGTATGTTACATACTTTAACTACAAGTCTCTTTTCTATATTATCATCATAATCCCCAAAGGGCAGTGACAGGCAGGAAGAACTGTATATTCTTTTCTTTTAGAACTCACTCCCCAGCTTTCTTTTCTTTGATGTATATTTTTATGGTGATATTTCTCTGTTAAGCATTGGGACCATCTTAAGTATGACTGACACAGCTTTTATGCGGCTCTGGAGTGTTGTGGATGATACCTTCTGGAGTCGACAGTCTTCTTATTAAATGTGTCATTTCCTTTTTCTGTCTATAGATACAGATCACTGAAAGAATGTACTTTTCTCTTTTTTATTCCACTAAGCTACTGCTACCTAATTTTCATTAATGGTAGCACATGCAAAAATTGACTTTAATGCTCCACTAGCTCATCCTGGCTTTTGTGGCTGGTGTTGAGCATGTTAATTGGTTACCACACACACAGAGGATTTGATTAGATGCTTAATTCTCTTTGGCAACTCTGAACCTGTCACAAAGTGTTTTTTGAAAAGAAGGGTAATCTTTTCATATAACTTCATTAGCAATGTCTGCTCAGGCCTTGGAATACATAGAACAGTCTCAAGGAAATTTCAAAGAACACTATCCCTGAGAAGAAGATCACTTTCTCATTTCACTCTATCATCTTCATAGAGTCCATGTGACAGACTTTTCATCCGAAAACCTGACATTGTTGGTACCCGTGTCTCTAAAAGCACAAGGGGACGCTCTCTAATTCACGTGCTGGCTGCTGGGCCTTATTTCTAATTTTCAGAGGAGGAAGAATTTTCAGTGACTCATGCCGTCCCCCACAGCTCAATATCATTATGCATTTTCTGCAAGACATGATGTCCATCTTTGCAACCTCTGGGACCTACCCATTCCTCCTCACTCTGACATATCTAATATATGTCTCTAAGCATGTATACAACTGAGGCATTTTCAAGGATAATAAGCTCTCCAATATCAATGGTCCTATTTATGATAACTTGAACTCAAGCAGATCAAAGCCTTCACAAATTAATGAAGGGTTGATGGGGAACCGTAGGGTCTCTGGGAAAATGTTCAAACCCAGTCATCTGGGAGGTGTTTAAGTTATACCAGGCAGTCAGTATCCGATAGAGACTATGACCTCAGCACACTGCTTAAGCTTTTACTTTAGCTTGACAAAAAGCATTCAAGGTAACATTGTCATCCTTATTTTTCAGGGGAAAGATTGCGTTTAAGAGAGGCAAAGTGGTCGGCCAGATTTTCACTCTAAGATTTCCAGAACCAGGACTTCAGACTTTTCCTGGGGAAAGGTCAAGGTTGTTATATGTAGAAACCCCTAAAACAAAAGTGATATCTTAAGAAAATTTGATGATATTTCATTGAGAAAAGAACATATATTCCAAGTGTATAAAATCAGATCAAATATAGACAGTCTTTTAGGAGAAATAAGGTGTGGAGGTGTGTGGTCAAGAGAGAAAGCAATCCTCTTTGACTGGGTCACAAGACATACCTGTTAGAAAGTAGGAAAGGCAGATTGAACCCAAATCACTAGTTACTAGCTTTGGGTCTAAAGAGTTTGATTCTACCTAAAAGGAAATTGAATTTTCCCTTTTCGCAGTTTGAGATTTGGCAGAGGGTAAATTCTTTCTTCAGGGATGTTTCTACAAGGTTAAACTATGACATTTAAAGACTTATCAGCCATGTTACTTCTGAGCCCTATTAACATAGTTCTGCCTGTATCCAAACTGTATGCAATTTGGCTGAAAAGTATAAGATCAAGAACAAACTTAATTTAAAAATAACAGTATTTATTGAGGTCTTACTGGATACAAAGCTGAGTACTTTCCAGGTATTGTCCTAATCCTTGAACCCTGAATGGTAGTACTATTATTTTATCACCTTGCAGATTTAGAAAATGAGAAAAGTCAGGCTGCTAACAGAATCAGGCAGCTAGTAAATGGCCAAGGGCATGAGAATCAATGTGCCTGGTTCTGAGCCATAAAAATCTATGGCCACCTGTAAGTAAGTAGCTAAATGTGTGGTAAGCGCCAACTAGCTTAAACTCAAGGCAGTGTTGGGAATATTTTACCTGATTTCACTGAGAAAATAGAAAATGGACAAATGCTCTCTAAGGAAGCCAGGCCATAGTTTTATAGAATGAAATCGTCACTTTGAAGGATGTGCTTCATCCTCTCCAAGTACTTAGGCAGATAGGACCTCACATTTTAATAGTCATGTGGCTGCACATGGTCTCCAGGGGGCCATTTAGCTATCTCTTTTTTGTACCTGAAAGTTTTTTAAAGATTTGAAATGCATTGGCAATGATGTTTATGTCAGAGAGAAAGGGGTCAGAGCTTTAGTATTATGTGGGTTTGACTCCGGAGGGAGATAGTCTCAGATGAATTTTTGAAACAAAGGGAAAATAAATCTCTTCCAGCATGTGGGGGGATGCCTCCCTTTTCATTCACTCAACTTCATTTTCTGCCTCCGAGCCAATCGTTCAGCTTCTGTCAGAACATGTCATCTTTGAGTAACAGACTCATCGACTCCCAGAAATCAACTCGGCACAAGGAGAATTTGGTGTTCTGTAACCTGTAATAATTGTGCAAAGGTGCCCCATAGAAAGCTTGCGTTTTCTAGAGGAGAATTTATTGTCTTGGAAGCTAGAATCCTTAAGTTCCAACCCAAATCTAAAATTTCTTCATTCGTATGCTTGACAGAAAATATTTACACTGTTTTAATTTTTCCAGCAGATAAGACCTCTCAATTTTTTTTATCTTGTGAACTCCTATTTATAAACAATATTTTAGTAAACAATGTTTATTATCAGTTTACTAAAAGAGCTTGATATTTATAGAAATGCTAAGGTACTCCTAAATTATTTAATCATATGTGTTAAGATTCTTTAATGAAGGGTCTGTATTTGTCACTTAACTATTTAATGAAAATACTGTAAAGAACTCAATGATTAGAATCCCTGATATTCAAAGGTTAATGAAAAGATGTTGGATACTTATTAATAAGTGTTTATCAGCCCTAAATGCTTTTGTAATTTAGTTACTAATTGAATATTTTAATAAATTGTATTTACTGAGGAGGGAGAAAAGAGAAAATTAATTGAATAGATGATGGCTATGGAGTGCTGGATACTGCATACACCTTAATTCATTTAATCTGCATAATAGTACTGTTTGACTAAGTCAATACATGTTATGAAATGTCTACTACCTTACATGCCAAGAATTGGGGTAGATACTGATAATACAGTGCTGTCCAAGACAAATAACAAGCTCCAGATTCCTGAAACTTGAAAACCAGAAAAAAAATTGAACAAGTCCTACCAGTAGCTTGTCAGAGTGTACATAGGAAGGAACAGAGAACTCTACATGCTAATGTTTCAGTCTGAGCCCTAAGCACAGTTCAATCTGGAATCCACATGCATTAGGAGATGGGTGAGTCATTGTGGTTCATAAAGACCTCCCAGGAGTGGCTGCCTCCACAACCCATGAGTCTTTCCTATCGTGTTGTCCCATGTCCTAACAGTAAGGTTCATTCTCAGATGATCTCCTTCCATGATAAGCTCTTACACAAGTACATATTGAAAACACAAATCTTCACACTTAATGTTTATGTTTGTACACTATAGTGTAGGGTCAATTTGGCATGGTTTTCCCATGGTCACATTCTCTGACACTGATTCTGTCACTACAGTTGCTCAGACACAGCTTCAAGGATGGATGAGGAAGATGATAGCAATTAAAGGGAGGGATGGTTTTCAAACAGCCATTGCACTAACATTCTGTTCCCCAGATTAGGCAAGCATGTTAGCATCAACATTTTTTGTAAACCTCCAAGGCACTGGCATAATGAGTTCATCTTTTTTATTATCGTTATTTTAATGAAAATGAGACGTAACAGGTCTTTTTTTTTTTTTTCAACAGAATACTATGTTCCTGAGGCCCATGAGATTACTTTTGCTTCAGAGTATTTCAATTACCCTTTCAATGCAGTAAGGATCAGTTACATTAATATCTTATTAATTCCATAACAGGCATGGTTCCTTACTTGGTATCCGATGTAGTTACCCAAGCATTATGCCTAACAAAGCTGCTTTCTTCCCCCCAGTGATTTGTAATGTGCGGGAAAATGACTCATTATGCACCTCGGGCCTTGCCGACTCTGCTCTTAGCACTGGGCACATAGTGTGACTTGATCATAGAAACCCCAGGCTTCATTATAATTCCAAATGTGTTGTATTCTGAATAATGATTCTATGTCATTAACAAGTGGAAATCCCAGACCATTGTTGGTGTAGGTGAATAATATCAAGGGTGAATGTCTTTGCCTGCTTTGATTATTACTGGAGGAAAATACACCTATAATTTGACTTTTACCAGTAGTTTAATTACCATTTACAATGTAAGGCTTCAAATACAATTACCTAAATCCCACATGTTCATGAAGCATTATGAGAGAAAGCAACAATGGCTGCCAAGGCAAACCTGGTCATTCTAATTCATTCATTTGAAACGTTTACCCAGCACTCACTTTGTGCTGGGCCCAGTGTCAGCCCTGGTGATAAGAGAAAACCAGAGAGGCAGAGAGAAAGGAAAGAACCCCGGAACGTCAGTAAGTGCCCAGAGAGCTCCATGACCAAGTCAGTCCTGCCCATGAGGTGCCTCCTTTGAGACCACCCTTCCATTTCAGTACTGTTACTCTCTGAGGACAAAAGAACATCTGGGACTTTTGAGATGGCGTAGTCATTAAGTGGTTGCTGTGCATGCATGAAGACCTGAATTCAATTCCCAGAACTCATGTAAAAAAGCTAGGCATAGTGGTATGTGCTTGTATTCCTAGTGCGAGGGAAGCAGAGACAGGTGGATCCCTGGGGCTCGCTGACCTGCCAGCCTAGCAGAATTAGCATGCTCTGAGCCAGTGATGCAATCCTGTCTCACTAAGAAAGATGGATGGCACTTGAGAAACAACATCTGAGGTTGACCTCTGGCCTCCACATGAACCCACACACATATATGCAGCTGTACCCACACATGCATTACATGCATGTATGTGCATGCACACAGGATAGACAACTGGTTTTTCATGGTCAAAGATGACTCCTGATGGAAATATTCAATGTACTGGGAACAGACTTGCAGAATTAATTTCCTGACTTCTTTTAAATGAAATTTGAAATGCTGGGTATAGTGATGCATTCCTTTAATCCTAGCACCCAGGAAGCAGAGGCAGGCAATCTCTGTGAGATCTAGGCCAGCCTGGACTACACAGTCAGTTCCAGGCAGTCTGGGGCTACAGGAGAACCTATCAAAAAAAAAATAATAATAAGTTTGAAAAGGTTTTGACTACTTTTTTTGGGGGGGGTA
>NW_008331836.1:772368-832978 GCF_000622305.1 Nannospalax galili | reverse complement strand
TGTGTGTATGTGTGTGTATGTGTGTGTGTGTGTGTGTGTGTGTGTGTGTTATGCCTGCATATATGTAAGTGCACCCATGTCATGCAGTGCCTGTAGAGGTCGGAACAGGGCATCAGATCCTCTGTAACTGGAGTTATGGACAGTTGTTAGCCACCATATGGGTGCTGGGAACCCAACCCTGGTCCTCTTCAAGAACAGCCAATGCTCATAACAGCTGAGTCATCTCTCCAGCCCCCATATGTTTAATTTTTAACCAAGACATAAAAACATGAAAGCATACATATCAATGGGGTACCATGTCATGTTTAACTTATAACTCCCTATTATTATCAATTTAAATTATTGGCTCTGAAGGCACCGAGCAGAAAAATGAGATGTCATTTTTGGGAGAATTGGTTCCTTCTTCTTTACTTCAGTTACTTTTCTTGAGTAGTTCAAAATCCTGCCTTGGTCTCCATCCAGTGGGAGAAAATTCCCAATTCTGTGGTATCCGACTTTCCATATGTTGTCCTTAGCAAAAGAGAAACTGTTCTACGCCAGAGAAATGTTTCCTTCCCAGTGGGTCTCCATTTCAGACAGTGTCTCTGGATATAGTTGGCTTCTCCACTAAAGATCTACTGATAAATGTACATCAGCATCATAGCTGAAATTCAGTCCTCGATAGTCACACTCCTAGTCCATACATGTATGCATGTGTGTATATGTGTATGAGTTCTTGTTATAGGCACACATTCTCTCATTTATCTAGTAGTATTAGTGAGTACTTTACTCCATGGTAGACACTGTTCCATATTGGGGGAAGCAGGTAGGTGATCAGTGAACAAAACAAAACTTATGCTCCATTGGCATCCCCACATTCTTGTGGGAAATAATAAGCAATGGACTATAAAGTAAAAGCCTTCTCAGATCAATTGGTAATAAATGCCATGAAGGAAAACAAAACAGAGAAAAGAATGCAGGAAAGACAGAGAGGAAACTTGCCCTTTTGAATGGCATGGTCAGGGAAGGCTGCAGGTGCTGAAGGAGCAAGGCAAGGGACTGTCAAGGAGAGAGTACATTATAAACAGAAGAACCAGAGGTGCAAAGGCCCTTAGGCAGCCCTGTGCTTGGATTTTTCCAGACAAAGCCGGGAATAATCCCTCTAAAATACCCTTGTAGAAGGGATGAGTGGAAGCATCATTTATATGGAAAACACTGGCTGGTGCATTCCAGAGTTGTGCAATGGATCAGCTGGATACTGGTGTGGTTAGAGAGGAGAGAGGGGAGTGATAGAAGGGGAAGTCTGACATGTGACATAAGAACAAGGAGCCAGATCTCAGAGAGATTAGTAAGCCTAGGTAGGGACTTTGGCTTATTCTGTGATGTAGTTCCTGAATGTAAATATGGAGTTGTGTTCAGAAGAATGAGTCTATGTCATTAACAAGTAGAAATCGCAGGCCACTGTTGGAATAGGTGAATAATATCAAGAGTGAATGTCTTTGCCTACTTTGATTAGTATTGGAGAAAAATATAGCTGTAATTTGGAGGCTACCATTGATCTCAATTATTCACCAGCTCGTGGGGATGGGGACGGGAGAGATTTGCTTTGACTTTTCCTCATTTGTTTGTCTGTCCACTACTGTAATGGAAATTGTGTGACCAGGACCAAGGGCAAGCATGGCAAGTTGAGAAGGGAATGCAGTAGCACCCCTTACACAGTATGCCTAGCAGATTATGCCAATAGCTGCAAGACCTTAGAAGGCGATGAATTCTGAGCTCTGGTCAATTTTGTTTTAAATGTAATTTATATAAGTTATCACTTAATATATAAGAAAGGTTGTGTTTAACCAGCTTGCAAAAGTCCCTAAGTTTGTTGGCTTCCTTGAACTGGTAGGAACCGGCTCCAGCACAGCAATAGTTTCCTCCAAGTGAGAGCTTATGGACAATAGAGACTATCTATATTTCATGATGTTATGCTGGGAACAGGTGATAGGTGGTCCAAGGAAGATGCAGGGGTTATGAGGTATTGTAGAAAGCCCTAGGGTTCAGCACAGAACATCTGCACAGCCCCTGCACCTGGCTCTACTTCCCCCTGTAAGCCTCAGAGCATCCACGGATGAGCTGTTCTCACCCACTTACCATAATTCCTCTATTCTAAGATGCCAAGTTGCTTCTCAGAGATTTTTCCAAAATCATAATGAAGTTGGGATGCATCTCAAAATTGGCTATGTACACTTAATATATAGTGTTTCCTTTTTCCTAAAAATCAGGTAAGAAATCAATTTGTGCTCTGCCACTAAGAACATCTCACAATTCAGAAAGCATTCTATTTGGCTCAGAATTGATCATAGTATAACTCAATTCAGTAAAATTGACCCAAGTTTTGAAATATAAATAAATGTTATAAGTAAAGCCTAAGAAAAATGAGGGTGTTTGAATAGGAAGGTAAAACATTGGGCTGAAGGGAAGGGAAGCCAAGGAATCAAGCATTTGGGAAAGCCAGGGAGTTCTCTGACTAAAAGGCAGACAACCAGGGCTGGAGAGCTGGCTCAGCAGTGAACAGCACTGGCTATTCTTACAGAGGACTCAGATTCAGCTCCTAGCACCCATATGATGGGTAACAACTATCTGTAGCTCCAGCTCCAGAGGATCTGGCACCCTCTTCTGACCTCTGAGGGCATTGCATGACCCAGGTGCATGTATAAGCAGGCGAAACATTCATATGCATAAAAATAAATAAACGTTTTCAATGTGTGCATTTCATGAAGGAAAACTGTGTCTACCATTCTGTCTCACCAAACCTGGGAAATAAAATTCCAATATTACTTGCAGCGAGGCACAATGACATCGCAGAACACAAAATCTGTATCAGGAAGAACAAAGTTTACTGTCACTGTATTTGAGGCATCATATTTTCATCTAGAAGAGCTCCTTCACGGCTTGTGGAACATGTTCTATCAGGGGTGAATAATGATCTTCCACAAACAAGTACTGTGACTCTATTCACCCCGAGAGTCTTTAGGTTTGTGAGTGTTAAAATGAAAATAATTGAGAAACTTATAGCTAGAATCATTGTGAGTGAGGACAAAGGTAATGAGTGCACACTGCGTTTATAAAGATCTACCACAACACTTCCATTTGCATTGTTATAAGTGCACAACTTGGTTGTATTTTTATTATAATTTGGTGCAAAGGTGGGTGAGTTGGAATAATGTGATATGAAATAAAATGATTCATTTTGTTTGAAATTTTAAAAGACAAACAGACAACCGTCTAGGGATATGATTTAAGGAGTGTTGGTCCCTGCTCCACAAGCCTGAAGAGATGTAGTATATTCATACACGTTCAATTCTACCCATTATACCCTTGTCTCCAGGTGATCTCTGTTCAAATATCTGAAAGTGACCCAGAAGGCAGGGCACACAGAGGCACCATTAAGAAGATGGAGAGGAAAGCAGTGCTGGTTACGGGTCTAGGGCAGAGCATTTTAGTACCAAGTGACTGGCCATGTTTGAACAGATCCCTATGACTTCTGTCAGCCAACATTGTCATGCGTCATCAGGGTGCCCTCCTGCAGCCCCACCACATCCTTCCATGTCTGTGGCTTCCCCTTTGTTGCCCTTGCATTGTTCCTGAGATGGCTATGTATGTGCCTAACAGGAAACATCAATGGAGTCTTCTTCCTTCTTTCTCTCCATCCAGGGATAATGACATTTGTGTATTTCTCCCATCACACATTGCAGTTTTTAATCTCACATCCAGTTTTCAGTTTGTTAAGTAACTCCATGCCCACACCACAAGTCATTCAATGAAAACATCTTTTGAGCTGTATTCATCCCTTCAAAAGAGAAGTTTCCTTTTTTAAGTGTTATGGATAACATGAATACCATGGGCATTGGAGGTTATTGTCCTTGAAATTAAGATACAGAGCAGTGCTTAGTGATGCATTGTCCTTTAAGCTTTATCAGTGTAGGGGACAGCATAATTGTGAACCCAGGCAAAGCATGGGCACATAGCTGTTTATGAATATCCAGTTATTTGTTAGTCATCTGGATGATTTAGTTGAGGATAGCATCAGTTTTCCCCTTAATCTTCTTAAAATGAAGCCGTGAATCCTGTACATCTGTTCTCTGTGGAATTCCAGTTGAATCAATATTGGTTCCATTCAATATTTTTCACACCATGAGCAGTATCAGGGGCCTTTGCAATTTAACATCAGATTTCATTCACAGAAAAAGAGTGTCACTAAAATTAAACAATTTTAAAACCACTAGTTTGGTGCAAAGAACACTCTAAAAGATCATCTATTTGTGCTTAAAGGCAAAAGAAATTAAACTAATGATTCTTCTTGCAAAATTATTATATGAGTATCAATGGAAAACATCTTTCCATTTCCATTAAATGTAAAAAAAAAAAGAAAGCAACCATTTAAAATAATAACCAAAACACAGATGACGATTTTGAACTAGCCATGTCACATGTTTTGTTGAACCCTCTGCACGCTTTTCTCATTCCATCCTCTATAAAATCTCATTTAATTCCATTTTACAAATGAGACATTCAAATAGCTTGATCTGGGTCTAAAGTCCTGTCTAAGCTGCCTGTACTGTCTGCAGTGGGTTTCTAACTCCAGGAACCTCTGACATTTACTCAGTGTTTTAAAGTGTGCAATATAAATAACTGCCTCCCTGAGGAGTGTTAGGTTTGGCCATGCCCAACACTGGTAATTGGGTTGGATGGCCAGCCTGAAAACACTAGTTTGTTGGCCAACTTTCCTGTTTGACCTGGGAGTTTCACAGAGTAGTTCTGGCGTGGGAGAGAAGGGAGATGAGGAATAGGTGGAACCACTCTGGGGGATTAAACCCGAAATGTTATTTGGAGGAAAAAGTGTTCCTGGGCTCAACTCAAGTTCTTTCATTCACTACTCTACACACGTCGTAAATCAGCCAGAAGAGAGCTATTTCCATATTTTAAATTGCTGCAAAAATCTCTCCAACTTCCTCATTTCGCAGATAAAGCTTCAACATTATGTGAAGCTGTGTATGTGGAATTTCAATGCTCACTCTGGAAATCATCCTTACTCACTTGGTGGGTTTTTGACGTTGTTTCTAACATACAACCGGACCTTATTCGTTTGCAGAATATGTTTCCTTCTGTAGTTATTATTGAAACACTTCTGAGTTTCTGTCTTACATATGAAAAAAGAATCCCTGTGGCCTTTGAATAATATATTGGACCTTGCTAATATCCTAACTGAAACCGTTCAAAACGGGTTTAAAATGGCTTTTCATAGTATTTCAGCTATTCGAGTGCAAAATTGATATTATAAACCCCATGAATCTTTTCAAAATATCAAAACCTAAAAAAAAGTGAGACACAGAACAAGTAAAATAAATGTTCACACATCACTCTGGAAAAAAATCATGCAGATATGCTTTTAAAAATATGTAAAATATTTTAAAATAAATGTGAGCTATGAAATCCTAAAATAAAGGCAAAGCTTTTGTAAAACACATGGCAACTTTGCATTTTTGAATTAGAAAATTTTTAACTCCTACATTTTTGAAGCTTAAAAACTTAAAACTTTTAAAATATAAACACTGTAAAAATGTCTTTAATTCAGGCTAATATGTATTTCAAACTCCTATTATGAAACAGATACCACAAGCATACTTGTTTACTTGATCTGTAATCTAATTTATACACCTGGTACTTAATACTTGTCCCTTGTTTCAGAAAGCATACAGTATTCCATGCTGCCCTCCATCTAGGCTACCAAAATATACTAATATAAGTAGCAGTACAATATGTCTTATTTTATCTTTTTTTTCCCGAAACTGAGAAACAGAAACTCACACAGTTTTTAAGCTTTTAAACAATTTTGTGGTGTTTTTTTTGCATATGTGCTTGAGAGAAAGAGGCAGGGGAGAAGGAAGAGGTAGCTGCTGTAATTGATGCTGTGATTTGTTGAATGCTGATCTTAAGAACAGGAGATTACATTGCAAAGTTCAGCTTCCCAGTTGTGGAAAACAATGATTCTGTGTGCTTATACTAATGAGCCCTGTTTATCCAGTGGGTAAAGTCAGACAAATATTAGATTAAATCTAGATCACAGAATGTTCTTGTTGGACTTGAAGCATCTGTGGGTACAAATGTGCTAATGTGAAATGGAGTGCTGGCACAAATGTCCTTCCCTGAACTACAAGGTAAATAAGATGAACTATCCCAATGGGGAGGAAAAATCATTTACAAAATTATAATCATTTGAAGTTTAATTTTTTAAAAACACAGGAGAGTCTAGTACCTTTCAAAATGTAGCTTTATGGGCGCCTAATATATTCCTTTGGGAAACCGGGAAAACCCTTAGAACTGTGGCTTTCAAGTTCCTGAGCTTCTTCCCACATTCCCTAAGCAGCTCCATTTCTAGAACATTATTCTGGATCTGTTTCTCATTTATTTACAAACCACTCAAGCTGTTCTCACTTTCCCATTTCCCACTTTCTCCTTTCAGCTTTGTAAACAGCACACACCTTGGTCACTGAGTCCATTCATTTATTCAACAAATGTTTCTGAAAACCAGACATCATTCTTGGTACCCACCCTATATTGCCCATGATTGCACTTTCAATGAGTGATCAAAAAATGAAGGGATGTGTCCTCATGACCGATCTGAAAAGGTGTCACAATCCTGGCAAATAAGATTTCTAAAACTGAAAGGGGTGAAATAGCAATACTGGGGAATATGGAAACAAGTACTGAAGTATGACCAGACACGGGCTGTGGGTACAGACAAGGTTCCGACCATAGGAAGGAATCACATTGAGAAGGGCCCTTTGCTTACAACCCAGAGTTTGGACCTCATTCCACAAGGACCCTCAGTCTCTGGAAACTGCAAAATTCAATCTCGTGGCTATATGGAGGATGAAGCAGACAGAGACTAGAGGCGAGAGCACGTGCTGTGCTCTTCTAACAGGACGTTCCCAGAGCTGAGACTTTCAGCTAGAGAAGTACCATCAAAGATGGATTGAAGGGGATAATAGCAATGGTAAACAAGTAGCATCAGCATGACTTTGTGACCAATTAAACATGTGATATAATAAAGACAGAAACAGCCAACAAACTCAGGGGTTCTGGTTCTACAGAGCAGGTAGGTAGTGGTGGGATTCATTAGGCCAGGAGAGACAACGAAACACAGAGACATATGAGGGACTGGCAAGGCCACCACTCTATGAAAGACATCTATGGAGTGATGGCAGCAAGATTGGTGCTAACTACTCCAACAATCTGCACAGATGGTGAGGTTCCATGAACAGCCTAACCTTGACACTGAGAATAATGAAACAGAATGCCAGATGTGGCGATTAAGTTGCTGATTTTAACACATGTATTTTCATAAGAATTTAATGAGCTCTAATATGTCTAAAAGAAGTCCAGACTTGATAGGTTGTGAGGCTGAGGAGGCATACAGCCTTGCTCTTGTCTTTGTTACTTCATTAAATGCCTTTGTATGTGGGGGGAAAAACATAAGAACTCAGCCTTCGAAATCTGAGAACCCCTGGGAGACATAATTTGAGCAGCATTCAGAATCCGGCTAGCTGATACATCAGTGCTGGTCTCTCCTGAGTGGTTTCTTTTTAGGATTTCCAGGACTGTGAAGATGATCTTGAAGATAAGGTTATTTGGCCTTCAGTAGCTTTCAAAGGGGAATTGTTCAAAATGAATAACTATTTTTTTAAAGTCTTTTCCCCTAAGAGCAATAGTATTTGATGATAAATTGAATGCTTCTCACTGAACTGAACATATCATGATCTAGATAGAAACCTCAGCCTGAAAAAAATAGTAAAACATGGCACCTTTCATAGGATCACAAGATGAGCAATTTCTGATACTTAAAGCACCTGCAGTCTAGTGAAGAGATTCCCCTTAAGGCAGGTTCCTTCCTTGCATTACAAATGACATATTTTATAGAAGGCGTGTCAGAACATGTGTTTGTTTTGTTCACATATTGCTAATTATTGCTTCATATAGAATAGAAATTGTTACAGACATCTGTTGTAGGAAAAAACAGTATGCTCTTGAGAAAGATCACAAATGCCACATTTTCATGAAAGTCCGTAATTTGATCATGAGAGATATGTGTGTGTCTCTTAAGCTGAACTCTCATATTTGAGACATAGTAGAAAAGTTCAAACAATACTATTAGGAAAGATTCACAAGTCATGACTGACTTGTATTTTTAAAATTTTGCGTTTTTAAAATTTGGTTGCTTGCTTTTCAATTTCATCACACAAACTGCCTGTTAAATCCTCATGAAATGTCCCTGACAACCCAGTTCTACCTCTAATGTTCCCTCTTGCCATTTCATTTGGAGAGAGCTATAAAATAATAGCCTTTGGAAGAAGAAAATGTGTGTCCTGTTATTACTTTGTTATACTGTGCTGCAGTGAAGAAATGAAATTGGAAGTGCCAGAAGATGGAGCGAAAGTCTGGTGTTTTGACATTGTGACCTGCTTGTGAGGAAGACAGAGCCCTAGATCTTGGATGTGAACATCGTGTGTGTGTGTGTGTGTGTGTGTGTGTGTGTGTGTGTGCACATGCATGCACAGTAAGGCAATGTCAGTTGATACCCACCCTGTATAATCTTACCAGCTTGGCAATCACAAGAAAAATAAAATCAAATCTCCGATAATGCAAACAATTTTACTCCAAGACAGAAAGGTCTCTCATTGAATTCATACCATCTCAGGCCCCTCTGCCGCTTTCCCTAAAACTTTCAATTTTTTTATCTATAAATCTTTTCATTACTGAAGGGATGTCACTTATTAGAAAGGAGATTCTGTTTTTCTTGCTCGGTTTTCCATTACTTTCATTAAAAGCTCTGGCAGGTAAATTTTCTTTTCTCAGTAATGTCAACAGTATTTCACAGAAAGGAAAAGGAGACTTAAACTGTGGGGCAGTTATTTTGGGTCCCTGTCGGCTTCCATTTTGGAAATGTGAATTTCCGTGAACTCTTGACTGTGGATCTATGAATTAACATGAAAACCTCAAAGAATCTGGGAGCTGTGGTTACAATCAAAGCGTTCAGATCAGTGCATCGGTCTTCGAATGAGATGGCCAGACTCGCAGCGCTGTGGTTCTCCTGAACAAACCGTTGATATTCATGTCTGTCTTTTGTTTCTTTTAACATTACTAACACATCCTTTCTCTGCTCATGTAGCAGGCATCCAATCAATTTGTGTTGGCTTAATGAATGAAGAATAAATAGCTTGTGGTTCAGTAATCAGAATCTAATGTCATCCCTTTGTTGCTGAAATCTGCACTTTAAGAAAATGCTGCCTTCAGTTTCCCTTTGGTAGTTTCATTATTTTGTTCTTAGAGTAACTGTATATTTTTCAAGTTTTTCTTTCCTTTCACCTGTCTCCTATTTCCTATTAGAAACCTCTAATATCAAATTTCTCTAACACTTTCTAAAATTTTGTATTAAATTTAAAGATTCTTATTTTATTTGCCTGGCATTTCCTGAGTATCATGCCAGATATTTGGTTTAGACAAAGGTATTGAAACTAAGGAAAAAATAGAGAAATGAGGGGTACATGGCAGCTATGAACCATCCTTAACTCTAGTTCCAGCAGAATCTGAAGCCCTCTTCTGACCTCTGTGGCATTGCAGGACACAGGTGCATTTACATACATGCAGGCAATACACTCATACACATAAAATAAAAATAATAAATAAAATATTTTTTTAAATATAGAAATGAAACTAAAAGAGATAATGAAATCTAAAAACATGCACTATTCACTACACATGGCTTGGTAAGATTATATATCTGGTACAGCCATATTTTATAGGAGGGAATGAGCAATACAAAAGACTGGGGTACGTTATAGAATAAAGAAATTGGAGGCCCATACTGGAGGCATGGCAAACATGGGCAGCAAGAAATGTTCTAAATCTTAAGCCTGAAAGTAGATATAATTATTTTATATCATCCTATTAATATATAATGGCTTATATAAGGCCAATATTGATAACATTATATATATGTATAGTAATATATAATCTAATTTAGGATGTAAATGTTTCAATAAATAAAAATGGGGAAATAAAGATGGAGTCAGAGCGATACACAAATAAGGAAATAGTATCTACTGCTATGCCTCAGGCAGATTTCAAATTGATGCTTACCATCTTAAGTCTTTTTTGAATGAGCAAACATAATAATAGTTATTAGTGACTTTCTACCAGGTAAAAGTTCAGCTTTCAACCTGTTTCAAAGAGCTATGTTCTTCCAAAACTAATTGTGATTTAGCAAATTGTGTGTGTGTGTGTCCTGATCATTTAATGTCATCTTGTTATCAGTTAATAGGGAGAGCTAAAAATTTTATTGAATGTCATTATTGTGTTTTTCCATAAATTTTCTAGATATATATGTTTGATTTTGTTCATATGTTGCTAATGTAGGAAGTTGTTGAGCTCATTTTTCTCTTGATCCAAAAGTAAAACTTGACACTATTAAATTTCTTTTTGAATAATTTGTTCTGAAAAGTACAATTATAATTATATCTACTTCC
This sequence comes from Nannospalax galili, assembly GCF_000622305.1. Lineage (NCBI taxonomy): Eukaryota > Metazoa > Chordata > Mammalia > Rodentia > Spalacidae > Nannospalax > Nannospalax galili. The sequence goes on along the minus strand of NW_008331836.1, from coordinate 822,425 downwards.
ATAAGCCATCAGCAAGCAGTCAATATGTATTTACAGTATATTGTAAAAATTCTTATGATTATAAACATCAAAAATCAGCAAACCAGGCTCCAGTGGATAGACACACACTGAAGGACATTTGAGGACACAGACTTGGCTTAATAAGCCTTAACATATATGACAGAGTGCATGAAATCCAGAGGAGGGGCTGTAAGAGGGGTACAGACAGGGAAGGGGGTCTAAATGTTATCAAAATATATTTATAAAATTTGCAAAAAATCAATTAAAAATATTACAATATCTCATAAAATATCTAAATTATCTTTTTAGAATGATGTATTTACTAATTCTTTCTCAATACAATACATTTTCTTTTTCATACTCTAAATTTAGGTATAGGATGTGGTGATTTGTCTGAATTGTTTAAAAGTCACAAAGTCTAACACATAACTTTGCAGAAGACATGCTATATTGTTCACGATAAGAGTGCTTTGAACCTATCATCGGGGACTTGCATTCATGTAGACGACAAGAATCCCAAGACCAACATTCACGAGCATGTGGACCAGTCCTGGACATTCCAGGTCACAAATGAGAAGTAATGATCCATGACATTGTTGCTTCGCTGGCAGAGGCAGGAAAAGCACCACGCACTGCCCGTCTGCTGGCCACATATAGAAGGCACCACAGGCCCTCAAGATGAGATGAGGCAATATTTAATCTTAGTGGCTACGTGTTGCTGCTTGCTATCCAGAGAATATCAAGATGCCCAGAAACCTGAATGATGAATTGGAGGAGTTTCATAAGCAAAAATACAAGGGAAGGAATTTAGGTTGCTTTGTAGCCCGTTTTTAAAAATCCACAGTTGTGATATTTCTGTACCTGCCTCCAACAGGAACAGAAATCTACATTTGGTAGTCATGTGTTCTTTTTAGGCCTCTCTCTTTTCTGAACACTTGTGAATCCTCATTTATTTATCCACAATTAGAAATTGTTTTCTCTAAGCTTTTAAGATGAATGCATTTATTTTAAAGGAAGCTCCTTTAACTATTTTTTAAAAATATTTATTATTTTTATTTTATGTGTATGCGTGTATTGCCTGCATATAGATAAGTGAACCCGTGTCGTGCAATGCCTGCAGAAGACAGAAGAGGCTGTTGGATCTCCTGGAACTGGAGTTACAGTTTTTAGCTGCCATGTGGGTGCTGGGATTCGAGCCCGGATCTTCTGCAAGAACAGTGTTCTTAACTGCTGAGCCATCTTTCCAGCCCATCCTTTAACTATTTTTAACAATAATTAGTCTAGTCGGTAGTGATCTACTATGTGTTATATAGTTTGGTTGGTTGGTTAGTTGGTTGATTGGTTTTGGTTGAAGACAAGGTCTTGCTATGTAGCCCAGGATAGCCTAAAAGTCTTATTCCTCCTGTCTCAGCCTCTGAAGTGCTGGGATTGCACATGTGTACCACTGTCCTCCTCTTTGTATTGTTGTAAAATGCAAAGCTGGTAGATGTTAAGTGTTCTCACCTGACAATGACAACCACATGAAGTAAAGCACTTTTTAATTAGCTAGATTTAACTATGCTACTATGTATGTATTTCAAAATATGTCAGAGTTGATAATACATACTCTGTCATCTGTCACCTTAAATTTCTGATGAAAATTTAAGAAGGATTAATTCCATCAGTGACATAATTACTCATCATCTCTTGGGTGGGTCATTAGCTGAGTTGGATTATTGATCAGTTAAGTGGGAAGATTCTCATAATTACTCCACTGAGAAATAATAAGCAATGATCACGTGCCAGCTGATGGCTTGCAGTTGCGTACTTCTACAAATGCAAAACAGGTCATTGCCTCTGTCAGGATACGCAACTTCTGTTCTAGTAGAACTCCAGAATTTCAGGATCTTAAGGCAATAAAGGTTCTTTTTGTTCTCAAGCTACACACCTGGTGTGTCTTGAGAAGGGACTCTGCAGCTCATATGCTCATTCCTCTGAATCGAACTTGACAATGGAGTTGCTTCTGGAATCTCACCACTCATTCTGACTGAGGAAAAGACAGAGTTCTGGCTGGTCCTGAAGAGTAATTAAAAGCCCTCTTCTAGAAGACACAGAATATTGCAGCTTGCTGCCAAGGACAGTTACTTTGCCCTATCTACCTATAAGGGAGCCAGAAATCTCAGTACCACCACGTCCACAGAAACGAAGAGACCTGGAGTCTTTTACACACCATGAATAAGTCCCCTAATCATTTGTGTACAGTTGCCATTGATTTCTCAAGCTGGCAGATCGCTTCCCTGTATAGAGAAGTGAGGACAGCAAGTGATGTCAAGCAATATCAGTGACTGCCAGGATGCTTAATAATTCCTTTTGTTTGCAGTCATGTTACCCCAAATCACAGGCCACTATCTTCACTAATATCTCTAGGCTTTTTTTCCCTTAGTTTCTTTGGACCTCAATTTGCTTCATCAAAATTGTCAAAGTTCATGCTACAAGGTGCCATCTAAATGTTAGTATTTTCATGATAGCATTGTGGAGTGACTAGGTTGCGCCATTTATAATATTCCATCTTGTTATTTATAACATGCACTTAGCGGATTTGTAAAACATGCTACAGTTATGCAGCATTTAGGGTTCATAAGATCAGATTAAAATAACGAGGAATCTCAATATTTTCCTAAACTGTGTTGAACCAAGTATGGTGAACAAGAGAGAGGTGCTGGACAACCGCTGCTCACGTTCATATCGACCCCTCCATGGCTCTCCTCTATACTGCACAGAAACTGCATTTGCCAAGATCTCTTGTCCTTTAGCTTCTGGGTCAGTTCAAACAATCAAAGATGCCATGGGAGAGTGTGGATCAGAGAGGGAGAGAAACCCAGGTACTTCTTCTCCCTTACTATGCTTCTTAGGATGCCCACAGCAGTAGCAGCAGCCACTGTGACTCCCCAGGACCCTTCTGTCTCCCCCTATCTTTCCTTGGGGACTCTGGCTTCTGTTTATGATCACTTCCTCCTCCTTTTATGCCCTAGACGCTAGCGGAGTTAGTGACTTCCTTTGTTAATTTCTGGATCATCATTCTGTCTTCTGTTCAGTTTCTCAGTTCCTCTGTCATCTGTGTAACTGTTTTCCTGTAATAAATGCTTTGTACCTGAAAACCACCGAGTCTAAAGTGGTTTCCGGTTTCTAGCTAAACTCTGCCGAACAGGACAGGCCATCGCAAAAGTGGAAGGTGTCACTGGATTCTTACACGGCTATCTGGATTCAAAGGTCATATTCACATTGACATAAATGAGGTCAGGACAACTAGAAATCATACTGGGCCAGAGATGGGAAATCAGCTCCACTTCTGCCTCTCTCTAGTCACATGGTTCCAAACAAAGTAGTTACCTTCCTTCATCCTTTTCTTCAATTCCAAAATACAAGATTTCAAAGACATCATGCTCACTAGAAAAGGATAGGCATGAAAAGTAGCCACAGCAGTTTCATTAAGGTTCATGAAAATAATAATAACGGCTATCTTGGTGGAAGACAAGATAGAGCAGAAGCATGGAAACTCCAGGGAGATGGCAGCTGCCTAGGTGCTCTTAGCATGGATGTATGACAGTCCTCACCAGACACTGCACTCAGAATGTGAATGTTTTGCTGGGTATGATTATACTGAAATATGTACAAAGTCAAAGGTAGTGATTATATATTTACTTGATTAAATAAAGGTCATGGATTATATGGTCTAAGGTCTTCTTTAGTTCTAAAATTCAATTCTTCTTTCTTGAAGAAACTTGATAAAAGAAGGAGGAAAAAGAAGAAGACATCAAATGATGGCAGGCTAAAAAAAAGTCCAAAGTCATTCTACAAGTTCATCTTTTAAAATTCTCATTAGAGTAATTTCTTGCTTATTAAGAGAGAAAACTGTGAAAAGCACCTGCATGGGTTCGAATACTAGTTCTCTGAGGGATCAGCTCTGAGAACTCAAGCATGTACCTTAAACCCCTATTCCGGAGTCTCAACATGTAAAATACAGATGTAATACTAATGTCTAACCCAGTGTGTTCATAATATTTAGCCTTGTATCATGTATAGTAACTGTTCAGTAAAGGTTCACTATGGTGACCACAACACATGTACACTGTAGAAATTCCTGCATTTTATCAAATCTATGTGTGGAAGCCATCACTTTTTTTATACTAGCATGATCTTTTTACATAGTATTTTACAGATTCAAGCAATTTGAGGTATCATATATCCTTTTTCATGTTCATGTATGAAGAATTACATTCATTGCATAATCATATTCATTGCATAGGCCATGATATATTTAACCGCTCTTCAACTGATGACTTTATTTACTATAGGTTACAGTAAAATCAATATCACTCAAATTTTGAAGTATTTAAATCTCTCTTTTTTTTTTTTTTTTTTTGTCTTTTTGAGATGGGGTCTCCCTGTAGCCACAGCTGGCCCAGAACTCACTATGGAGACCAGGCTAGCCTCCATCTCATAGAGATCTGCTCACCTCCATCTCCAAATTCAGGAATCAAAGGCGTGGTCCACCATGCCTGGCTGGATTTAAATCTTTGAAAAAACTAGAAAATACTTTTATCCATTTTATCATCAAAACATTTTTTATCTTAAGCCTAACCCTATTCTGTATGTTTCCTAGCTTTTTGATTTTATCTTAGAATCCTAATTCACTCAGGCAGTGGGCCCTAAGGAATCTTTGTTAGCTTCTGTACTTCTGGGCATCTACAGTGAAGTAAACCGTAATGTTGAAAGAAAGGTAGACGTGCAACACAGATGGCACGTTAGAGCTGGAAATGCAACGTGCCAAACATATGCTTAAAGAAAATATTCAATAGACATTTCTAAGTCTAGAAGAAAATCTCAGGATTGCCAGGGCAAAAGGAAACAGGAGCTGGGTTTCCAAGTTTTAATTTGGGAATCAGAATAGGAAAACTCATCGAAAACACCTTTAGTTACCATAAATATGAAAGCAAATAACACCCTAAAAATAACAAAACTAACACACATCAAAGAATCTCAGGCATGCCATTCCCATGACGATTTTCTTGCTTCAGAGAAAAAGACCATGAAGTTATTCTGCTTTGTTAATAAACCTAATGGAAGGAGAAAAAAATTTTCCTAAGCATATAGCTAGGCTACAGTCAAACAGTAAATGCTAAGCATTACTTCATAGGAATAAGTAAGGGTAACACTTTCACAGGCTGTTTTCATAACATATGGACTGTTAAGTGCTTGAGAAATAATTTGTTTGTTTTTGTAGCTCGTAGTTTAATGTAATGAAGCATTCCTGAGCTGAATAACTAGACAAGAAACTCCTTAGTTATGGGGAATTATATTCTGAATTTATGAATTGCAAATTGTAAACCAATCCAACTCCCATAAATATTGTGAGGAAAGAACTAGCAGTCCTACCTACACAAATTTTCAAGGCAAAATTATTCCATGACGAGAAAAAGATTTAGAGCATAATTAAGGCTCCGAAAATATAAGTACTTAAGGAAAAACCTACCATATGTTTAAAATTATCCCAGACTGCATTTATGATCTGTGATAAGTATATATTTTCTGGAATGCAGAAAACCTCTTTAAAGGTTTTCTCTTTTATTTTTATACATTATTGTACCATTCACCTCTAGCAATTCATAATAAGCTTTAAAAATTCAAAAATAAAATAAAGATTTTTATTCTGCGCCTATGATAGCAAATTTAGTAAGTCATATATATTCTGGGAATATTTTGTTAACATGCAGCTCTGTGATGCCCAAAACAGAATTTTATTCAGGTTTGAATATCCATTAATTTGGGAAATGTTGGTGATCAATGTGAGATTGAGGCCAGCCTGGCCTACATTGGGGCCGTCTGTGGCTATAAGGAGAATCAATCTCAAAGAAAAAAAAAAAAACCTCCAACAACAGCAAAACAAAAAAGGTTATGAAAAATAAAGATTTTAAATGATCCATGAAATCTTTGATCGAAGTGTGCATGAAAGACATGGGCGGGAAGAAAGAGAGGCTGAAGCAAGACTGCTATGGTAGAGAGAGGGGCTGTCTTTAAGATGTAACTAAAGGAAGTAAGTCTTGCCTTTTACCTCATTTGACCTTGAAACCCTCCCAGACACCACACCCCCCATGTGTGTATGTGTGTGTGTGTGTGTGTTTTATGTGTACATGCCCATGCAAATGTGTGCACATGTGTGCATGTAAGGCCACTGTTGAATGTCTTCCTTGATCACTTGCCAACTCATTTTTTGAGACAGGGTCCGTCACTGAAGCTGGACTCACAGGTTCAACTAGGCTGGCTGGCCAGTGAGCTCCAGGGATCTACCTGCGTCTACCCCCAACCCTAGTACTGGGGTTAATTGTATGCATGCCACTGTGCTTTTTCTATGCCGGTGCTAGAGATCATTTTAGTTGTAATTCCCTGAAACTCTTACCCACATGTGATAGCCTCAGCAAAAGGAAAAACAAGCAAAAGCACCAAAAGAATGCAAATGTTTGCACTAATTTCACTGCTTTGCTTTGCAGATGTGAAGCCTTATCATTAGGACTCTGAACTCATGGTTCTGGTCTCACAGGATATTTTATGGGAGGCACTGCAGTCTTACGAAAGATGACTTTCTCTGCCTGGGACTTGTTTTCTTTATTTGTAAAAGAAAAAGAGCTGAAGGCTCTTCCATGCCTACAACACCCCCTCTGTCTCCAGAACTTTGGTATCTCAGAGCACTTGGAGTTGACCTTCCTCTCATTGTCTGAATTAGACAACAAAGCCTATGCCATGGCCTCCGGGAAGACCTCCATGTATCACATAAGCATCATATAAGCACCTGTGGTGTTCCCTTGATCTGTCCCTCACATCATCGATACTGCCCAGTTTTTCACATCATTATTACCGTGCCAGATGCTGAATTGCAATAAACTTATAACACAGACAGAATACCTCATCAGGATTTATTTTTCTAAAAATCAGTCTAAAAGTGGGTTCTAGAATTCACTGAGCATGTCATGTAAGAGAAATTAGAGGACAATGGTAACAAAAACAAGGAATAGTTACAAAGTTCTAGAAATAATCATCTCATGTTTTGTCAGATTTCCATGTTCCCAAATTTGTAAAAGGTATTGTCAACTTCAAAAAAATTGTAGGTTCCGAAATAATGCTCTTATGGATCAGTCATTCTCATTGTAAGACCTGAAAAACCACCTTCCCCAACCATTCATCAGAGGGTAGACCCTTTACTGTGGGCCAGGCACCAACCAAAAACAAACAAACAAAAAACCAAAAGAACAAAACAAGAATTGAACAAAGACTTCATGGCCATGACCATGTCTTGATTTCCATATTTATAAACTTGTCTCACTTAGCGATGAATAACAAAGAACAGGTAAATAAACAAATAATCTAAGTACTTTAAAAACACATGGTCCTAGTAATAGTATAACTTTTAAAAATGCAGTATGGAATAGCATATTGTAAAAATAATCACAGGAGCCAAGTGTGATGATGCATGCCTTTAATCCCAGCACTGGGGAAGCAGACACAGGGAGCATCTCTGTAAGATGAAGGCCAGCCTGGTCTACATAGCGAGTTCCAGGTCAGCTGGGGCTACAGGGAGACCCTGCACCCACCTCAAAATTACAGACAAATATTATGTCTTTTAAAAATGACACTTCAAAAATAAAAGCCCAAAATAAAAATCACAACAAATAGGGTACATAGTTTTCATATACCTACAAAATATGACAGTAGAAAGTTTTCTTTAACTTAAAAAGAAAACAGCATAGGTCAAGTAAGTGTTTAAACAACATCCCTTCTTTCTCTCTCTCTCTCTCTCTCTCTCTCTCTCTCTGTGTGTGTGTGTGTGTGTGTGTGTGTGTGTGTGTGTGTGTGTGTGGTGTGTCCTCCATGAATATAAAATCTGAAGTGGGGAAGAAGCTGGGAAAGTGAATTTAGTGTACCTAAAAGAACAAAGCAGGCTGTTTGGGCTCTGCTGAATGTTAAATTCATTCAAAGCACAAGAAGTGTTTCATGGAGTACTGATAACAGAACCTCTGTCACAAACAGGAACCCAGATTCCACCCGTAAATGCAGCCATTGTGTACATTAACAAATGTATGATATTCATCCCCAAATCAGATCCGCCTTCTGCCAAAGACAGGTAGACATGATGAATACACAAAAGCAGCCTTTCTCTTCCAGAGAGCTAGACTAAAACACGAGTCATTAGGACATTCATATCTGCTGAAAACAACATTCCAAGAGAAAAACAGCAAAAATCAACATGAATATGTGTATCTCTGGGAAGTTTGCAAAGGTTAACATGCTTTGAGAGGTTAAAAGCTAATATTTCTGAAACTAATCTCTGATTTCTTTCATGTTCATAGAAACCATGACAAATTGGAAAGGGTTGAATTCGTAGTCTCACCTTGGAATGCTAAATTACTAAATTTAATTAAAAGTTTTAAACAGTGGGCAGAATCTTAAAAGCATGGGTATTCTGACTACTTCATCCCATGAATGTAGAATGAAGGCCTAAAAAAATCTAATTAATGAAGGTGCTGGAAGAGAACACAGGACCCAGGCTCCAAGTTCAACACCAAGTACTTCACACTGGGCTGTTCTGTCTTTCTGGCTGGATAGAACCTAAGAAAGCCTTCCTTTCCTTTCCCCAGTTTGGCAACTGTCTTGACATTTTGATCTCCCAGAAGCATGCACCCCTTCATACTGACTGCCTCTGTTTTTCCTGTTTAAGTATTTCATTTATTCTTTAGAACCCTTTATGCTCATAAACATGCCCATTAGTTTTACAAATTGCCACATTACTCATAAATGAGTTGTCCCCCTAATACAGCATATAACTTACTGTTGCATTTTACTGGACTATTTATAATAAAATTATGGAAAGTGTTAAATAACCCTCAGAGAAAAAGCGTATTCATCACCTTAGCAAAGACCTAAGTATGACATTTTCTTCTAAGGTATCTGTAGAGAATTCATTCTCAGAGTATCGGAGTGTTTATCTAGGCAGACTCCTGGGTTTCCACTGGAGGCCATTCCTGCCTTTCTTCTTCACTTGGTTTCTCCTAAAAGCCTAGGCTGCTTGTGTGGCTCTTACTTTCATTCTAAAGAAAAATAATCTGCTCTTTCGAAATCATAAGCAATGGCTTTAATCCATGGTTTAGGTTAGCAATTAAACACCAGCGTCAAAGTCTGAAATCACTGTTTCTCCTTGTCACCAATTCCAAATAGAAACATTGGCACTCATACACATGTGACCTTCCAAATAACAGCTGCCTCCCATAAAATCTAGCAGTGTTTCCCTTAGAAATAAGAAACGTGGGTCTGAGGCTGCAAACTTCCTTTGGAACGCACTGACATTGTACGTACCCAGCAAAAGCCCAGACTGCCCTTGTTGCAGGCAGGACACCCATGGAATCTCATCTTTCTTCTTAACGTTCACAGACACAAATATTTCTAACAGACTACCAAGAGCTGTGTTACAGATGAGCCTCATCTAGTGAACACTAGGAATATACAAAAAAAAAAGTTAAGACACTGAATTAATTATATCTGAGATTTGACTTACACATTAGATAATTAAATATGTGCATTTGAAAGAGTCCCTGAAGATAGTGTACTTACTTTAAATAATTGTCCAGGGCCTTTTGGCTGAAGTGACTTTCTTCACGTAGCTTGCTTTTATTATCTTCATTTTTCAGTCTTAATTTTGTGCTCTCTTCATGCCTTTTCTTCAGTTTAATTCAGTAACCATGTATTGAGAACAGAATCTTCAGGAAAGTGTTAGAACATACAGGAAAAGGGAAGGTTGAAGAGTCGAGGTCCATCTACCCTCCATAGTTTGACTATGTAACCCTGGAGACAAACTCACATGGCTAGTATATCACCCATTAAATCAAACTTTAGTGTAAACACAGACCACTGTTATTTGGGGTTTTTTACCTTAATAAAAATTTATCAAATTTATGTTGAGTACTGAAATGTTACAAGTTAGCTAGCCACAAAAGTTAAAAATTTTTCAGGCAGATGAACAATATCTTTAAACATGCAGGTGCTACTGGTTTTCATGCGTGAATGTCTAACTTGAAATATACTCAGGAAATGGATTCGAGATCACCAAATAAGGCCATTTCAAAAAATAAGTGATTGGTTTTGCTATTTTTAGGGAAAAAATGTTTTACACGAAAGCTATAGAAAAGCAAATAATCCTAGGAAAAAATGACAATCTTTAATTTTAATACATTTAGAATTTTTTTTTCTGTTCCACATCCTTGTCATGCCTAGCTTGGCCCTAACAACTAGACCAAATGCTGTGAACCACTGGGTTGGAAAATGGAGTCTCTGGGGGAGCTGCAAGCAGTTAGAGAGCACAATTCAAGCGAATGGTGAGAAGAGCCCAAAGTGGGTGAATGGACATGGACTGGACAGCGAAGACCTTGACTGACCTGCTCAGGAAGTAGTTCTTTTTCTACATGAATGATGTAGCATGGGCAGTGGTAAAGACGTCTCACAAGGGAAGACACTTGAGACTGTGTTTCATAACGATCACCTGAATGATAGAAGTTAGGCAAAGGCCAAGTCTACCAAACAGAAAATCTGGAAGATAGGCAGATTAAACATAAGAGATTACAGTGGCCATCTTGGGCTGGTGAAGATAGTGATAAGAGGTATAGACATTTGAGAAGTCTAAGGAAAGCACATTACTAAGACTTAACAACTAATTGAATTTAGGGAAAAGGGAACATCATTAAAAACTCCTCACTCTCTGGCTTAAACCACAGAGTTGATAAGTAGGAATACTGTGTTCCACTTCAGACTAGTTGAGGGAGGATCAGATGGAGATGGAGGACTTTAAGGTATCTACAGGATGTCTAGGAGATGCTCTTTTGCAATTGAAGACATAAGTCTTGTTTGGGAAAAAGACAATGCCTAGAAACACAAGTCAGTAGAGCGGTGACCACTGAAGCTGAGCACTGTGGAAGGAGCCTGGTGTCCATCAGCTAGACATCGACAGAAGATGCAGAAGACGGGCAAAAAATGCTCAGGCTGTGAGTGTGATGACAAGTGCCAACATGAGCAGTGGGAATAGAGAGATAAGTGAGGCTCAGAGAGGCAAAGTGTGGGAGAGCCCTCAGTAGGGGAGTTTGCAACAAAGAAAGACTTTCTTAGCCATGGTTAGAAAAAAATTCAGCCCTCCCCCAAATGAAAAGAGTTCTGGAGAGCTTAAAGCCTGATTGGGAAGAGCCAGAAGCCACAACACATTTTTATTTAATGAGCATAAGATGGGCTAAAATTGTTTTCTAACAAGTTTGTATGTGACAATGATGCTGCTGAGGTGCTCGCTGAGAAACACTTCCCATTTAAAATTTATAATCTGGGGACCAGTGAGATGATTCAGCAAAGTCTCATGACCTGAGTTCAATTTCTGGAACCTACCTGGAAGGAGGGAAGAGATGCACACAAGTTGTCCTCTGACCTTCACACAATGCTCAGTGCAACAGCAAATGCAGGCCTGCACACATATGTACACATATAAATAACAAATAATAATTCCAAGTAAAACTATATAATTTTTTTAAATCCCCCTTTCCATATTTGGGAGGTATTCTTCAGATCCAATCATAGACAATTTGCTCTATCTGTACATATTTCTCTGTCTATATGGAATTTACTAACCACCCTATAGCCCTCCTTTCCAGATGGCCAAGCCTCTGTGTTTTATCTTTGCATCTCAGAGTGTCTGGGCCTGTGATATTTCCTATTGTCTCAATACTTACAAAACACTCTAAATTCTACCTGCCATATCCTACCCTAGGTCCTGCCCTGGAAGATTTAACCCTAAGTTTAACCCTACTTGAGTTCCATTACATCGGGGGAATAACTGAGAAAGTGTACTGCTTGTGGCTCACTTAGCCACTTAGCACCATCCGTAATAACAGTAACAGTGGCAGTAGGGACGGCAGCAGCTCTCATGTGCTAATCACCTAACAGGTGCCCAGTGCACAGTGTTAGGGGATATAGGGAGCTACAGAGATGAATGACACATTCTTTGCTTTTAAACAGATCTCCATTTGGGGCAGAAATCAGAGAACTGTGTGCTAAAGAATGGGATGATGGAGAAACTGAGGTACAGGTAGACACCTTCCAGGAAATGGTGGCGGGGCTAACCTTTGAAGATATAGTATGAGTTAGCTGAGCAAAGGAAAAAAGAAGATGAGAGAAAGGGGGAGGAGAAAAGAGGAGGGGAGAGGAAAGAGGAGGGGAGGGAAAAGGAAAGGGGGGGAGTGAAGAGAGGAGAGGGGAGGGGAGGGCAGAGGAGTGGAAGGAGAAGATAAGAGAGGAGGGAAATCTAAACGTTACAGCACGATGCATGAGCTGCATGAGGGGCAATGCATACAGCTTACAATGACTGGAGAGGTAGAAAGTGACTGTGTGAGAGATAAACCTGAAGTAGTAGAAATAAACTGCGATCAAATCAGGAAAGCAGCAAACCAGATGGATTGGCTGAGGCTGAGTTTATATTGTGACTTGAATCTTATGCACAAAATGAATCATGAACTACAAATAACGCACAGGATTGAACTCGGGTGTTTATTGTGTTATACCCAGTCGCTTGCTCCTCCCTGGGAATTGGGAACCAGTGAGTCAAATGAAGCTGAACACGTATCTTTTCATCTGCTTTGTGATTCCCCTGCTTCTCCATCATCTGCCAACTATCTTGCAGATAAAGTGCAAATCCTTATTTGAGACTTGCCTGCACCGTGGGAGCTGAAATTCATCCTATGATGGCAGAGTCTTCCACTCATTTGCAGTAAATTGTTCCACGTCGACCTTTTTTCATGACCCTCATCAGTAGCAAGCATATCCTGCACTCAGGTCACAGCCTCTTCCTACTTTATACTGGCCAGAGTAGGCTAATACTGGGGTGCAATGAAGCTTTATCTCCTCTGAGAACATCCTGGGAAAAAAAATGCCTCTGCTAACTATCAAGGAGTCTGCTGGGCCATGTCCATTACTCCACCAAGTGCAGTTTCCTGGGATAATGCTGCTTAATGATGACATTTTCCAATTGAGGTCCACATTGACTAACAAGTAATAAGTACTATATATGGTTTTTCTGTAAATACGTTTATTTTTATTTGACCTTCTCCAATCCCAGGAAAATATAAAGGAGAATTGATAATTTGATTTAGTATACTATTATCAGAAAACTTCTATCTTTCAGTGATCTTGTTTATATTTTTATTTTCCATTATCGAGTTGTGTTTGAAATTGTAATAATCTTTTATACTTTGTAATATCTTGCTTGAGGGAATGAAGGAAATAAAAGACAGAATCAGAAGCCAGTGCAGTAGGATGGCTTGACTAAGACTCATCTGAATAGCATTTACATAATACAAGATGCAGTGCTTCAAGGATCACAGTTCCTGTGTTCATTAGCATGTTACACTACCTCAGTTCGCATCAGTTTTAATTGGAATTAGTAAATATGAATTCTCTCAAGAAACACTGAACTAGTTTGTGTTTGTCACTGGGGACTTCCATAACCGAAATACACATGCAATATTGACAGTATGTTTTGAATTGGAACCAACAGTAAATTGTTATGAAAAGTAACAATTGTGAAACTACTGTCTACCTTCCATTTACTGTGTGCAAAGGATCATTCTAAGCATGCACCGGCAATGGCTCGTTTCATCTTCATAAATGTGGTTAATAATTATAATGTCCCTATTTTACAGGTGAGAAAACTAAAGTTGAAAAGGAATTAAGGATTGAGTGGCACAGCTGGAATAGAAATTCTATGCCCAAAGCGCTTTCAACAATGTTCAGAGAACTCCACAAACCAGTTTTTGTCTTCCAGGTCACTGTGGCAGTGGGGCACTCCAGTTTGGCAGAGTAGGTTTGAGCTATTGGAACAGTTCTCACTTCAGTTTTTGTTTTCATGGACAATAACCTTTGTCATATCTGCCAGTGAATGCTGTGAATGGAAAAATTAAGTTATAAACCCATCGATTATTTTTAAAACTCAAATATTGTGAACAAACAGATCCAATCACATGTAATTAAGAGGAAAGTTCAAGCAGAGGCAGGTCACTACCTATCCCAAACATGTTAGCTGACAAAATGGTTGTTTGACAGTGATCTTATTCATTATGGCTCAGTTGTCATTGGAGAGTGTGGACTTACTAACCAAGGCAAAAGATATTAAATCAGCTTAGTACATGAAAGAACAAAATCAGAAATTCTCTATCTGGTGTCTTGATCATTTGGGTGAAGATTGTAAGTTACAGTTAGGGAATTTCCCACTGAAAGCTGTGACTACTTCAATCTCACCTTCATTTTTTGGTTGTTATCAATTTGAAGAAAATTCACAAATTTGTTGCTACTCTAATTCTTTGTCCCATGAATGGTCTTACTGAAATCCTACTGCGTAACTCATTGGTTCACTACACTGTCTCCACCAACCAAGTATTCAAAAAAGTGTCATTGCTATTTCATCATCATCCAGAACTTGTCCATATGCCATGCAATCTGAAAGAATACACGTATATACATGGGCTTGTGCACATACACAGAGGCACACAAGATACAGTTGCATGTATATGTATGCACTCACACACACACACATATATACACATACATTCACACACTCAAACTTGCACACAGAAGCACACATACATTTGACTATTGAAGCTTCTTATTTTATTATTTTTATTTTATGTGTATGGGTGTTTTGCCTGCATGTATATATATATATGTGTACCCATGTCGTGCAATGGCCACAGAGGTCAGAAGACGGCATCAGATACCCTGGAACTGGAATTATAGTTGGTTGTTAGTCACCATGTGGGTGCTGGGAACAGTCAGTATTCCTAACCACTGAGCCATCTCTCTGGCCCCCATTGACGATTTTTAAAAATAAATAAAACTTATTACTTTTCTTTGGCCTTGTATAGCAATAAGAAATTCTGCATCAAAATAAGTGATATAATTTATGGGTCATTTTTATTTTCCTGGGGAAATTAAATAGCTTACCAGTATGCATGTGTTTGAATCCTTTATGGCTGGCTATAAGAATGGCACATGTTCCAGGAAACCTTTTGGAGAATACAGAAAAACACAAATGAGAAAAATGAATCCATAATCCCAACCCAGTTAGGGCCCCTCTTCATCTTGTGAATTTTCCCCTTTTTTTGAAGTACTTCTGTTTTAAACAGCTAAACCAGGTTTTATCTGAGTAAAGAAGCCTCTTTAGTTAATTACACATGAATGCACTTAAAACCAAAGCAAAACATAGTCTTCTGAGGCGCTGAAACCAGGCATTATCTTACTCCTCCTATGCTTTGTTCTACAGAACATGCATGCGTATATGTTATGCATGGAAAAGAGAATTTTACTGCCTATAAATATAAAAATTGTAACTGTCACATGGACTTTTTCCTGTTTGGCATTTGGGTTCTTTTCTTTCTTTTTTATTAAATTTGTTCTTTGACAATTTCATTCATGTGTACAATGCATTCTGGTGACTTGACCCTCCCACCTTCTATCTCTCCTCCACCAATGTCAATCCTCTTCTTCCCAATAAGTCTCTTTCTCACATCCATGTCTTTTGTTTTATTCTGTGACCACCATGTTTAACCTCAGCTGTCTGTGTGACCATGGTTTTGGAACTGTTATGACCAGCCGTCAAGTCATGACTGGGACGAGCTTATAGTAAAATGTTCGGAAACCAGGGACCACATTCTATTCACACTGCATTTTCCTAAACATCTATGCAGAATGTATAATGTGGAATCAAAAATTCTTGTTGAATTGTCTTCTTCATTGCCTCAGTGGACATCAAATATATCTTTGTTGCACTTATGATCAAGGAAGCACATTTCAAATGGCATACTGCCATTTATAATCCAGATCAGGAGCTGGAGAGATGGCTCAGCACTGGCTGTTCTTGCAGAGGACCCAAGTTCAATTTGTAGCACCCACATGGCAGTTAACAACAGTCTGTAACTCCAGTTCCAGGAGATCCAACTCCCTCTTCTGACCTCCATGGGTATTGTTTGACACAAGTGGATTTACATACATGCAGGCAACACACTCAAACACAAAAAAATAAAATAATAAATAAAATATTTAAAGTCTAGATCAGAGGGCCAGTGAGATGGTTCAGGGAGTTAATGTGCTTGCAGCCAAGCCTCACAACATAAGTTCAATTGATTTCTGAAACCCACCTAGTAGAAGGAGAAAACCAACTCCCACAACTTGTCCTCTGACCTACACATTTGCATACACATGCCTGCAACTTTTCATAATCTAGCTCACTGTGCTATGCCCTCCCCTCTTCCTCCTCTACTCAAACCCAAGGCAAAGTCTGCATATGTTTACAAGGTTTTCTTCATGCCTTCAACCACACAATCGAGTTAAAATACTCACCTAACATCTTTCATGACTGCTGAGATCATTGTTAGTACTTCTCCATCTTGCTGCCTTTGGGCTTGCTTTTCTGCACAGAATCATCAGTTTTCCTAATCTATAAATTCTCATCTATATTGCAAATAGCATTGGTGTTCAGTGCTGTTGAAACATTCTTGTTTGTGCACCAAAGTAACTCTCTTCATTGATGGATAGCATTTAATGACAAAAGAATATAAATATAAAAAATAGAAGTAAAATTTCTAGGTTGTGCATTTTCAAGGTGGGTGAGATTTATTCTCTTTGTGGTACTTTGTAGGGAGTTCTCTGTTAGTTTTCACTGGTTTTTTTTTTATTGCAGGAAAGAGAAATAATGATAGTCTAGGAGAATCATTCATGAGTTTTATTTCAGTTTTAATTAAGACATATACTAAGGTTTTGACAGACAGTATATCTATATAGGCAGTATTATCTCTTCAAAGTATTTGATATTTAGAATCTAGATTTTTAATGTGACAGTCAAAACTCATATTAAATTTCTTGTCACTCCTTAGAATCATGATGGGCTTCTCAGATACTCTAAGTATTAACTTTTTATGATAAAATCAGAAAATGCAGAAAGATATTATTTGTGTGATTCACATTCTAGTCCTAGAAAAAGAAAGGATAAAGCTCCATAGCTTTGAGGGGAGCATGGGGCTTATTTGGTGTAGACAGCACCAAATGCCACTCACGATTTCAACATGTCATAAATTTATAGGCACTTATTTTGTTTCAGCTGAAGAAAAGTTGCTAAAAGTCTGATTTTTGTCCTGATGGTGACATTTCCTGAAGAAAATAAGATTTATTCACATTAAAAATGTATACTCTTTGCTGCACATTTTTTAAAAGATAGCTGTTGCTCTATTTGCAAACATATAAGGAAAAGCATTGAATATTACAGCAATTGAAGGGCGACCACAGCAGAGCCAGATTCCCAATCACAAACAAGTAGCTGTCACAGGACAGCATCTGTTATATCAGGGTTGAAACAGAGGCTATCCTTTTTTTTTTAATCACAGAGTGTGAAAAGTAGTTATGTTATTTCAGTCCATGACATCAAAATATGTGTAGTTTGGGTTTACTTCCATGAATGTTTCTATGCCAGCTGCTGTGTGCAATTCAGTCTTTATTTCACAGGCTCTTTACACACACCCACAGAGAGAGAGAGAGAGAGAGAGAGAGAGAGAGAGAGAGCTGCTGTGCACTCATGCAACTCAGTCTTTACTCTATTTCACAGGTTCTTTACATACACACACACACACACACACACACACACACACACACATGCTCGCACGCATGCACATGCACAGGCACAAAATGGTACATCTGTTTTCTAAGATTAGTAGTTTCAAAATTATCTTTTCAGTTCATAGTTCTTTTGTAGGAAAAGATCATTCAGGATGTGTGTGTCGGAAAAAGGGATTGAGGGACAGAGGAAGAGGGAAAGGAGACAGGGTGATTTCATTGTGCAGATAATGTTTAAACAAAAGGAATGTGTTCATTTTATTACAAAGAATTGTTGAAAGCACCTGTTCCCTACATTCAACCTCAAATGAGTGATTTGTTCTTTTATTCTTGGGTATATTTAAGTTAGTATAAGTCAGAGCTATCTTTGAGGTTAGAAAGATAATGCCTATCTGAGAATAATATTCATACCATGTGGAAGCACTCTGAAGAATCTTGACAGATCTCAAAATAGACCTGAGCATAAGTATTAGAACACCTTCTTCTTAATGAAACAATTCACAGTTTAAATTTATGTAAGATAAAGTCCCTATGGAAAGGACATAAACAAACTGCTGAGAAACATTCATGTGACTAAACTTTTTTGCAACTTTGGAGACCTTGAAATTCATGAGAAAGAACAAAGAAATGAAATATTGACCAGAGAGGAAGTTTCTTTGGGAAAAGAAACTTAGTTCTAAACTTACTTCTAAGAATAATTCCCAGTACCTAGTAAATGCCCAGCAGATTATTAATGAATGGATGGATAGATAGGTGGATGGATGGATAAACTACACTAGAATTCCAACGTAACTATTACTACTATGTAAGGCACTTTCTACATAGTAGAGGCTCATTTTTTATATTAGTGTCATGGTTTGACTTTATTGAAACTTGTCAATTAGAGTCAGATTATGTCTTTATCCAAAGACCACTGATAATACTCTCAAATAATATCATCTGAGAATAAATAGAAATGCCCACAACTATGATGTGTCAACATTTTTGTTTAGACATTGAAGACCAGGAAGATGATTATTTCTGTAAATCTGTGGACTTTTCCAAGAATGGGTGAATTTGATGATTAGCTGGGCCATATTCTCTAAGAGATGTTCATTAACAGAGAAGTGTTTATATGTCAAAAAATATATAATCCTAAAGAAAGGTTCTTAAGCTATGATGAATGGATATACAAAGGGCTAAATTAAAATGAACATAAAGAATGTAGCAACTATTTCAATCTGAAGGTAAAAGAAGAGAAAATCTGTATTTAACTGCATTGTGACAGGTGATAAACTCTGTGTGTCTATAATGAAAGAATTCTAAGCTAAGGTCTCCCTGCTAAGTAATCAAATGCTCATAATGAGAGCAGAGAAATCAGAGCTGGAGAGATGGCTTAGCAGTTAAGAGTGCCTACTGCTCCTGCAGAGGACTCAAGTTCAGCTCCCAGCACCCACATTAGGCAGCTCACAACCACCTGTAACTCCGGCTCCAAGGGACCTGATGCCTTCTTCAGGCCTCCATCAGCAATCACATTCATGCATACATACTCCCCCAGTTTTTACACACATAATTTTTTAAAATAGAATATTTTTTAAAATAGAGATCAGAGAAATAAGCAAGCAACTGGCCGATAGCATTTACTTAAGATCATTTGTACTAACACTCAACTGCACATCTTCTATCAGCCCTGCTTCGTGGGGAAGCTCTTGGTGTAGCACAACCACACTGCTGGATTTTCTCTGACATGGGGATTCTTGACAGCAGGGTCCACATGGTATCCACCTTTATATTCTGAACACTAAACAGTGCCCGGCACATTGTAGATGTGCAATAAATGTTGTTTTGAATTGACTTACACCCTCCAACCAGTATATTAAAAATAGAAAATAAAAGGAAAAAAACAAGCTGTGTGATTTCCTCTAGACACAGTAGTAATTTACTATCTAGGACAAGTCTCACCAATCAAACATTTATCTCCAGTCCTTGAGAGGATAATTTACCTTCAACAATTATTATTAATACCTTTTACCAACATGGGACTATAGCAAAAATGAACTGATGAAAAATGTTTGTCTTTTTTCATCCTTGGAATAATTACATCTTTCAAAAAACTATATTTTGGGGGTTTTCAGATGATGGTGTTTTTCAAATCTCAGGTTGCAAAAGCAGAATCTCTTCTTATCAATAACTTGCAAGATAGAGACATGTCCAAGGTTACTGAAACGGGGCCACAAATCATTTCCTTGGTGATGTGTCTCACAAGATTAAAAAAGAGAGATCATATAACACTTTGAAGATGGAACATCCCATACATTTCTGTGTATTTAAAATGATATAAAAAAGATGTTATGTAGAAACACAGTAAATATATTAGTGGAGAAATAAAAAAGCATTTAGGCAATTTGGGAATAAAACGAGTGTTAATCATTATTTTAAAATTACATTTTGGCAAAGTACACTCATGTTTTCTTTGCCAAATGAAAAGCTAGGTTGTATATACTTCTACAATTAACATAGAAAAGTAATTAAATACTGCAAATGAGTGATAATGTTTTTCATTCATCCTTGAATCTGTTTCACATGTTCATTTTCTTCCCATTAAATGCATGTTATTACTTTTGATTCCTTGACATCATTGTGAACATTGAACATTAATACTACCAAATTTGAAACACAAATGACCACTACCAGATGGCTATGAATGAAGGTAAACAGAATATAAAGTGATTACAAAGATAATTTGCAGGTCAAAGTTAACTGTCCCTGCATTTTCTCTGTACTTTCTTAACCATTTCTGCTCCTGATGCCCCGGATCAACTCTCATTGTTTTCTTAGGTCTTAATTCTTACTTTCTTAACTCTTAATTCTTCTATGCTTCTTTCCATATATAAAGACTTCAGCTTTACCACCTATATAAAACAAGTCCTCCCAACAAGTTGCTTAGTAGTTTCAGCTCAATATCATTATTAAAGGATTCTGTGCTCACAGCCTGGGGCAAACCCCAAGATGCCCACTGAGTGAGTGGAGAAAGTTGTTTCAAAACTTGAAGCCTCAATTTTCTCATAAGCGAAGTAGGATTGGCAGCTTGTTTTGAGAGTTAAGTGAGATGCCACAGTCCCTGTGCTTACTATACTTAAGAAAAAGGTGAATTGTTAATATCACGATTAGGCAAATACTTGTTCCTTCTATATACCATTGTGGCATACTGGACTGACACTAGACCAAGAATGGAATAGCCCATTCAGTTGTGCAATCTCCATGACCCTGGGCAAGTCATACGTTCCAGAATTTCCATTGTCTCATCCAAAGCACAGAAAGGAAAAATTCAGTTTATCCTTCCAAATCTAGAACCATGAATGCATTTCACTTTCTATGTTTTTACTTATGACATTCTTGCAGATCACTTGAATTATATCCACTTATCATAAAAACTAAGACGTCAGAGGAAAAAAAAAGTAGACTCATGAAACCTGGTCCTGTGGTCAGAGCCAAATAGAATCCAATTTGATATAAGGTCATTTTACCCAAGTGCTCTGTGATGGGAATTCTGCTGAGGTAGGAAGTTTGAATGGAGCACCTTGAGTCCAATGTCATTGAAAATATTCCTTCAAATAATTAATGGCCTATGTGTATATATTGCCAGACACCCCGCTGGAGCCTAGCAATCTCTGAGAGCAGATTAGTGGTCCTTACCCAGGTGCCCAAGCAAGCATTTCAATACGTACTTTCTCAATAATTATTATCCTGAAATAAATCCAAATTAAATTTTATGAACCAGGATTGAAATTATATGTGCCTTCAGTACTGAGCCTTTTAATAGCAGTTATTTTTATTGAAGTATTAAAGCAATTGGTTTGAGTCATCTTGGAATCTCTGCCTTCATATTTCAAATATGGTTAAGAGGCTGTCAGCACATATTGCCGTGAATTGGAGATATTTGCTTATTAAATGGTTTTTACCAGGAAAAAAAAAACCTATTGCAAAAAAAAACATCTTGTTTACAAGGGTGTCCTGGGGATAGTAAATGAAAGCAACACGTTATATTGAATTATAGAAATAAAATAAGCTGATTCAACTAATAGATTCAGTAGGAATACAAGCTGCTATTTGCAATTCAAAGACAACGCAACTTAATTTAACTGACAAACAAATTTGTACTGCAGAATGTAAACATAAAAATACTTACGTGTGATTCAAGTGTGGCTTAGACACCCATATTTCATGACTCTTTAAAGGATATTTTGAGGCTGGGGTTGTAGCTCAGTGGTTGAGTATTTGTCTTGCATGCATGAGGCCGTGTTCAATTCCCAGCACTGAAAAACAGAGGAGAAAAAGTTTTCTTTGTTTTGCTCATACAGAGAGAAAATAAAGCAAAGTGCTAATAAGTGAGAATCAGCTGAAAGGACAGAAGCTGGGTTATAGGAACAGCTGTGATGAGTGAGTTCCAGGTTTTCTCCCTGCCCATGTGAACACATCCCTTCGTCATTGACTGTTTTCACATTGATTTCTCACAAAACCACAATACACTGTAGTTTGTGATGACAGCAGAGACAACATGCTAATCATCTTTGCTTCTGTCTCCATAAAGTGCACTGATAAGTGAACAAAAAAGGTACCCAACATTGGCACAATGGAGATGGTCTGTGAAGTGGGTATCTGAGAGTGGCAGGACAGATGGCCTGCTCACCCCAGAGAAAGCTGCACGCAGGGTTATTATTGACAAAAAGAGAAGTCTTACTTATGGCAATAAAGACAGAACTCAGATCTAAGGCATCCTCTCAGTGTCTCAATATTCACATGTATATTTCCAGAAGAATTTAAGACAGACAGTGTGAAACCCTAAAATATAAACCTTGAATAGCACTGAAATCTATGCGTAACAGGACAAAGGGGACTCCAGATGCAACAGCTCACCATGAGGACCACACAGCCATGAATAGGTCCTCAGAAATAGCATCATAATGTTTCCAGGCCCAACTCCTATACAGAATCTAGGGGACATCCTCATCCACAATTTTAGAGGCCTTGTTTTTTGTTTATTTGTTTGTATATTTTTGTATGTTTGTTTGGTTTGGTTTTTGACTCACTGAAAAGAAACAGAATGGTTATGTGCTGGTTAACTTTAAATGTCAACTTGCTATATCCTAGAATCACCTAGGAAAAATAATACCAATTGAGGAATTTTCTGGATCGGGTCGGCCTGTGGACATGTCTATAGGAGATTGTCTTGCTTATTAGCTGACTCAGTCCACTGTTGAGGGCACCATTTCATGGGCTGGGCCCTGAACTGTATAAGAGTGAAGAAAGCTAGCTGAGCATAAGCGGCCTAGTAAGCAAAAAGTATCTGTGAGTTTATTCTCTCTCTGCTCTTAACTATGGATATGATGCTTTAAGTTCCCCTGAATAATGGACTGTAATGTGGGTTGTAAGCCAAATAAACGCTTTCCTCCATAAGCTGTTTTTGGTCAGGGTATTTTATCAGAGTAACAGAAATGAATTAGAACAAATCAGCATGTCACATTACATCACATGGGCCAAGCCTAGAGAAGTGACTGCTCCTTCCCAGGATGCCCAGGACTTGAGTTGAGGCTCTTCCTGTGCTCTACCACCTCTGAACTTTCTAAGTGACACAATGTCTAGCCTACTATCTTGTACGTAGTAATCTCAGTCTCTCTCTCTCTCTCTCTCTCTCTCTCTCCATATATATATACATATAACTATGTATATATAAAACAATAAATATATATGTATGTATGTATGTATCTCCCTGTCCTCTTTCTCTCTCAAAAGAGATATGGTATGCATTAACAGAAAACACTAGGAGTCTGGAGTCCCTCCCTCTGATATTCACATGTGGCCTTGTACCTTTAGAGAAGAATCACTGTGATGACAAAAAATGTGATGATCCCCGTGCTCTTCATCTTAAAGAGCAGTGCCATCAGTTGCCAAGTTCAAGTATGAAAGGTGGACGCATCATTCAGATGGACTCTTCTCTCTCCCTCCACAAATTTAGTCAACTGTGTTCCCTTAGTGTCTCTGGAGCTAGTCCACTTAATTCAATCTACCATTCTCCTTAATTTACACACCATCACTACAGCAGCCTCCAGACTGGTTTCCTTGCCCACCCACCCCATCACTCTAGCCTGCTCTGTACTTGGCACACAGTATTTGCCACATCCAATCTGATCATCTTATCTTCTCTAGTTTTCCATGAAATCTGAAGTCTTATGTGTTTCTTCTTATTACCACTTGGCTTTCCAGTTTCATTGCCTTTACCGCCCTCTCCTCCCCGCAAGACATACTGCTCTGTGTGCTTAGTACCTCAAATCAGTGTACTTTTCCAAGTTGCTACACACTTCTCCCCCTTGGACATTGTCCCACCCTACCCCCACCTCTGTTTTCTCTTTCCTCTCCTTTTTCTCTCTTCTATGACATCTTCTCCCCCCACAAAAAAAAGTGTACCCTCTCTTTGTACTACTAAGAGTTTAAGAAACAGCATGGATTAAAAATGTTCCCCCTAGAAAGATGTCTAAATTAAAACCCAAAGAGCAAGACAGATAAATAAAGTAGAGAAAGATCAATTCATTGGAGATGGGAAGTTCAAAGAGAGTGATCTCACAAAGAAACAAGCATGAATGGATGCATGAATACTGTTTTGGTAAATCTTCAATGTTCTGTTGATTTAGGCTCACTCTGAAGGCATAGTGTAAAATATCCAAATCTAAGTGTTCTCCACCTTGTTTCCTGTCCACCAAGCTCTGAGCATTTGAAATACAGTCTTATGATAACTTGAAAGTAAAGTTGCATAACTTTATAGGTGGAGCTCCTTAATTATAGACAAGTCAGACATCAAGATAAGAGACGCTTCGACGAGGTGAGGATAAAAATCAGAGCTTGCTAAGTTCTAATGCTGACTCTTTTACGAGAATGCCTTTGTGGAAATAAAGTATATCAAAAAGCAAGGACACTTAGGGAAGGAAGGAAGGCATAACACACACGCGCGCACACACACACACACACACACACACACACACACACATCAGGAAGCTGAAAGAACTGAAGGAGCTATTTCTCTGTGAAAATCATGCTTTTATCAGGACTGGAAAAAAATGCTATAAACTGAACAATAGAGAAATGTTAAAAAAAAAAAAAAACCTTTTCTATCTGTTTCCCTGATACCTGTTGAACACAATCCTGTTGTTGTGTTTTCCTAGCCTTGTGGCCTCTCTCCTAAGTGAAGAAGATGCTATCAAAGTTGCCTTGTGAAGGGCTCTAAGATGCTTTTGCCACACAATAACAATAAACGATTATTCTGACTTGATGGCATTTCTTTGGTGTTTGGAAAGCCAACATGAAAAGGAGCCACTGAATAAAAGTCATGGCAACTTCATATTGGTGGGATAAGATGGGAGTCCTGCCATGGCAGAGAGATGTGATTTTCTCAGTCAATGTTGCACATTAGACAAACAGACCACAGCAGCTCGGAAATAACCTGGTTCACAAAATAATAGCTATAGAGCTGGGCAATGGGGTATGTATTAGAAGGGTGCCCTAAAAATAATTTGTTGTCCTTAGTGCAGAGTGAGTGGCATAAAGTCCAGTGGGGGGAAAATAAAGTCCAGTGGAGAGAAAAAATATACAGATAATCAACTGTATGATACAATTCCTTTTTTATGGACATTCACTTCTTCTATTTTCACCCTTTCTCCTTTCATTGACCATCTTTCACTCCACTTAGTGGAGGAGGCTAAGTGCAGGGACTTGTTTGGAACTTAGAAACCAGAGGGACCCAAGGCTCGAAAGTCTGCCAGATGAATCCTAATAATGCTGGGACTGGAGCTATGCAACAGCCCAGAAGTCATGGAGTTGATGAGTTTCAGGAGCAATTCGAACACCCCTGAGCTCTAGGCAGAATTACAATGTCAATCAAGTTTATTCCCTTCACAGCCTCCTTTCTTTACCCAGAGATCGATTAGCTGTAGTTAGTTGCCTGAAGTTCCCAGCTTACTGTAGAAAGTGGATTGGATTTGGAGACATAGAGATGTGTGTTTGAACCTAGTTCAGTCAATCATTTCTTGTGTGATCTTGAGCAGTTCATTTAAACTTGCTGCTTCTAAATCTTCCCACCTGTAAATAGTCATTCATTTCTTCATTGGGCAAGTAGTTTCAAAGACTTAGTATTCAACCAGGGAAGGTGTTAGAGCTGGGTTCTTAATGATTTAAAAAATGGCATCTACTCCAAGTGTAGATGGATAAGCTAAACGCATACACTATAATAGGGAGAAACTCCTGAGACACGATTATTGAGACAACATGTCTGAAGCATCCAATGCATGGTTAGCATGTAAGACATATTGCTACACACAACCTCAAGCCTACTTTTAAAAAATGGTTCGATCCCCCTTGAAGAAATTAAAATGCCCTTTCCTTCAGTTCATTAAAGTATCAATCTGATTTTCTAATTGAAGTACCAATCTTCAATCTAATTGAAGAACAGAAATTCACCCTAAGGGGAATTTGTACTCCCACAAAAAAAAAAAAAAAAAAAAAAAAAAAAAACACCTTATTTTTTTTAACTAAAAAAAAAAAACACCTTACTATTTTTAAACTGTACCTCTTGATTCTAATGAAAGTTAGATTGAGGCAACCAATAATTATGAGCACCTACTATGTCTTAAATAAAATGGAATTATAATCCTTATCTTCGGGACCTTTGGAAATCTATATGATTTATACAAACAATCTGTCAACCTATTAACCACTAAAGAGCTAAACTTTAAAGGCAACAAAAGCTTAAATGATTGGTATTAGAAGAGATTTTACAAGACCTTACATAATTGCAAATGAATTATGTGTTATGCAACCATTAGTAGAACAAAAGTTCAGAGAAAGGAGAAGCCATTTTTGTTAGTGGAAATTCTGAGGGAGGCATCATAGCATTTAATGGATGTTGTCTCCTGAGCAACCCTCCCACCTGCAGCTGGTCTCCATTTCCCTTCATAAATTCCCCTGTACAGCTTCTCATGAAGTAGATTCCATTCAGGAGTCCCCCTGACCTTCACTTAATAAATAGTCTGACATCTTCAGTGTAGTAAAACAAAGACCCTCATTGTTTCTCATGAAAGCAAATATTTCATATACCAAAACTAATCTCATCCATAGAAAAGACATAAAATAATAAGTAAATTATGAACCTGTGAGTCTCTCAAATTCAGTAACAACTAGGAAACACATAACATGACTTTTCTGGTTCTTCCATATAAAAAATGAGAAAGAGTGAAGGAGATGACCTAGCTGGCTCCTGGTAAGGGTAGGTGTGGCTATCCTGTCTTAGCATTTAAACACTATAAAGATACTACATGAATATAGGATTTCACATGATAGTGGTTATTATTCTCATTAATACCAATATACTCACTGACATTAGCATTCTGTCCAAGGGAATATAAAGGCCTCAATTAATGGACGATCTTGGAAACTTGAAGGTTATCAAGCTACAATTACTTCAGGTTTAATATTTATCCTAGATGCAATAATAACTTTGTGTTAAGGTGCTAATTCACCAAATATTACATGATGTAGAAAATTGTATTTTGGTTAGTCATGGAAGATTCTTTTGCATTCTTGTTTTCATAGCTAATCTGCTCTCCAGGATTATTGTACAGAGCATTGTTTCTAAGTGAATAAGAAGCATCAATTAGTAAATATTGCAAAACATTAAGATAATATGTTTTACAATTATACAGTGTCGCCCATATTCATTTCCCCACTCATGTTTATAATGGCAAAAAAAGATTAGCTTTTAAAGGTCTAAAACACAAAAAAGGTAGAAGTAAGTAGAAGGGATGGTGGAGACCAAAGCCTGGGTACTAGTTCATCCAGTGTCCTGTCCTCCTTCTCCTCCTCCTCCTTCTCCTCCTCCTTCTCCTTCTCCTTTTCCTCCTCCTCCTCCTCATCATCATCATCATCCTCCCCATCCTCCTCCTCCTTCTCCTCCTCCTTCTCCTTCTCCTCCTCCTCCTCCTCCTTTCTTCCTCATCCTCCTCCTCCTTCTCCTCCCCTCCTCTTCCTTCTCCTCCTCCTCCTCCTTCTTCCTCGTCCTCCTCCTCCTCTTTCTCCTCCCCTCCTCCTCCTCCTCTTCCTTCTCCTCCTCATCCTCCTCCTTCTCCTCCTCCTCCTCCTCCTCATTCTCCTCATTCTCCTCCTCCTTCTCCTCCTTCTCCTCCTCCTCCTTCTCCTCCTCCTCCCCCTCTTCCTTCTCCTCCTTCTCCTTCTCTTTCTCCTTGTCCTTCTTCTTCTTTATCTCTCATTCCATATTACTGACCCACCACTCCCACAATGATCTAACTAGAAGCTGTCCTCTGAGTTCTTCTCTTTCCTTTACTTGCTCAATATTGTTACACAGGCTGTAGATTCTGCCAAATGTAGATTCTCCAGTTGTTCTGTCCCTTTTCCACTGTTTTCATACTGCCATTAATTTTTATGTGACTTATAACCAACTTTCTTTCTGCCAGAAGCTGACTTCCTCAAGAACTCCAAGGAGCCTAGCACCAAATTTTAAGCTTTATCCAGTGCAGATCCCCAGAACCTGAAAGTTTAGCTCAGTATAAGCTGTAGGGAGAATTTCCCTTTAACATGATCCTATGATCCTAGGATACCACTATAAATCAGACCCAGAAGAATGATCTAATCCATTATCTACCATGAAGAGTGTGATCCTTCTGAGATGCAAATCTGCTAATGCCACTTCCCTGCTTCAAACTCTTCAATGACCCACTTCACATTCCAAATCAAGTCCAAAATTCATAACATGACATCACCCTCTGCCCCTTGTCTCAGTCTTAGCCTTATGTTTAGCTACACTCCCCTCACCAACTCATGCTTGTTGAATGTTGACTCATATGATTCCCTGACATGCTACTATTACCATTTAAAAGAAAAAATTGAAGCTCAAAGAAGTTGAGTGTGTACATAGACAACATGGGCATGGGAGAGAGCTGGGACCAATCCTAAGATGGTCAATCCCCAAGATATCTTTGACCTTTCCATGTTTCTATCATAGGACATATTTCAGAAAAATGGATGATGTCATATTTTGTATTATGTCAGTTGTGACCAAATGAAAGTAACATAGTAACACATGGAGAAATCTGGCAAGTTCTAACATTGCTGTGGACAGGTGGTAAACCAGAGGATGTATCAGGAGAGTAATGATAGTTTTTGAGCAGATCCTTCAGGAAGGTCATGGAACCAGAGAACAAGCTGTAGATTCTAGATACATGTATGGATTTTAGATAGATAGATGATAGATAGATGATAGATGATAGATAGATAGATAGATAGATAGATAGATAGATGATAGATAGATGATGGATGATAGAAACAGATGATAGATGATAGATGATAGATTGGTATAAATAGGTATAGATAGATGATAGATAGATAGATAGATAGATAGATGATAGATAGATGATGGATGATAGAAACAGATGATAGATGATAGATGATAGATTGGTATAAATAGGTATAGATAGATGATAGATAGATAGATAGATAGATAGATAGATAAATTATAAGTATTACACAGGTGACTCACTAAGTGCACCTATAGAATCAACAGGAACTGAGGTCCATGGTTTCTACCCAGCCATGCCCAAACTCAGAATGCATGGTGTTGGGGCTCACGCATCTATAGAAAAAACTCAGATATCTTCTCAGTCCAGTCACTCTGTTAGGCTGCTCAAATCAAACTGGCTTCAGGACAAATCAGTACAGGGCTAAGTGTCACACTGGAGTAATTTGACTAAAGCAGTAAGTGTGCCTATTTATATTCAGACCCATGCCCTCCAGCTCCCAGGGGTGTGATAAAGTGTTGCTTTTCAAATGGATATAAAATATACATAGTTCTCATATAAGCTTCTGCACATTTTCCTGGCGCTCATCATGACTGTATTGATGACCATGGGTCCAAGTAATTAGGAGAGTGCCAGGGAAAGAGACTGTGTTAACATTTCATATCTTCAGATGACTGAGATTCCTTCAGGCCTTTACTAAAATTAGTTTAATTCAATTCAATTCAAAAAAAAAAAAAAAGGAATCTTCCCTTCCCTGATTGCCTACTCTATTACTCTATGTAGAGTATTATTTGTTAGAAGCTGTGGGATAGCTTTGGTTGAAAGATGTTCAAAAAGGCTGAGTACTGTAGTGCAATTAAACAAAGAGGAAAGCCCCACACACACCACCACCCTGGGTTTTGACCTCCTCATCTGTAAAATGGGGACACGTCCTCCTTCAGGGAGTTGTTTAACGGGTTGGGTAGTTATAATTCCAGTCTTTAAGGCATTTATTGTCTAGCAAGAGAGACAAGCTGAGAGGAAGAGTATATCATGGTATGTGAGGTGTGATTCCTGACCCATCATGCTCAGGACTGTGCCAGCCTCTGCACTGGTGAAGAGTCTCTCCTATGAATGTTTTCCAAAGCTCCTTGCCTGCTCTACTGAGGGAGATGCTTCTTTTGGAATTATCCCCAAGCGTTCCCCCTACTTGCTTCAAGCAATAAAGTTTTCTTCATGCTTTGAAAATGAAAAAAGGCTGTTTTTACACTTTCAAAAGAAATAGTCATCACTTTGGGATCTGGAGAAGAAAGAAAGCATCTAGCCCAATCAGAGGGCACATTACAAAGGAGAGAGGATCCTGGATGGACTTAGAAATCCAGAAAGAAGATGTGGACACATCATGCGGAGTTAGCGCTAGAGGAGAGCTGGACAGGGATAAGGCTAGGGTGTGTTCTCAGGGGGGTGGGCCGTGGAGAGCAGTGGGGGATGGGAAAGTATCCAGTTTCAAGGATGCCTGGAAAGAACTAAAGCTAGAAAATCAAATCTCAAACTCCATTGTGGAAGATTCTGGGTCTCAGCAACCATCCTTCGCAGTGGGGAGCCATTGGAGAACTTTGAGGAAGAGCTCAATCTACCTAGTGCTGCCACGAGAGATGATCACTCTAAGGGCGCTGTGCATGCCGACTAGAAGAGTGAAAACTGGAAGGCAGGAAGCTAAGTGAGACAGCACTGAGCAACTGTAACCAGTACCTGAGAGTCACATAGCAGAAAGATGTCAGAGAAGCTGCAGAATCGGCTCTGCAGGACTGGGAAGGGGCAGAACACGAGAAAGCTCAAGGGTTGCTGAGAACTCAAGATGGAGAGGCTGGCAAGCTAAGACAGAGCAGCTGAGTACCCGTAACAACGGAGCCAAACTGTCCCCTCTGATCTGATGATTCTGTTTTCTGCCAAATTCTTAAAGGCAGCCAGACAGTTGGCTAATAGTCAATAAACCCAGTTTGATATAAGAAATTGCAGCTTGCTTAAGAGTTTGCCTCATAGTTTTTGAGAAATGATGTACATCTCTGTAGAATACACATTCCATAATAATGAAATTGTCAAGGGCCTTTTCTGTGCTACAAATGAGACGCTGCTATGAATCAGTGTTCAAAAAAAACTTAATAAATTGTTTCAGATGTTATGAGGATGGATATTTCTGGAGTGTCAATTAGACACAATTTTAGTTTGAGTTGAATAATTACCCTTTCTTACACATATTTTGATGATAAGTTTTTGAAGAAACAGACTAATTCACAAAGAAAAAGATGATAGCTCATATGCCATTAACTCCTCTACAGAGAACACAATTCATAAATGAAATGCCTAATTTAAAAGCAATTTAGAAAAACATTCCCAAGGATAAGCCTTTAAAATCTAGCTTAACTTACAACAATCAGAGGGTAAAGACAGAAGGAAGCAAGGAAAACGAGCATCAGGGGAGAAGAGAAAATGACAGTGAGAGATTAGGAAGTACGTGGAAGATTTGGGAGAGAATGGAAGGAAAAAACACAAAAGAGATGGGTGAAATTGGACCATGAGTAGCAAAATTCCTAAGAGACAATCTGTCTGAAGACATTTACTTCTCCAAAATGTTTTTCAGTCTCACTCTTTCCTCATCATTCCCAATACCACTTTCTCATTTGTCCCTGCATTAATAGGTACGGCTGGAGCAGGTTCATACCCCATTTACTTTTTTTTTTTTAAGTTTTTATTGTTTGAGAATTTCATGCAGGCATATGTGTTTTGGTGAAATCCATCCCCTATTCCCTCTCCTCCAATTCTTCTCTTATCCCTCTTACCACCATTCCTTCCCAAGTTCATGTGCTTCTTTCTTAAAACCCACTTAGTGCTGCCAGTACATGCACGCATGCAGGGCTCTGGAGCATGGGTGGCCTCCAAGGAGCTGCATCCCTGAAGAAAGCTGGCTGTCTCTCCCCTCAGCAGCCATCTGTTTCTAATGCTCCTCAGCTAGGAGTGAGACTTCATGACCCTGCCCCCATCCATGCTGGGATTTTGTCTGGCTTGGTCTTGCCCAGGTCTTGTGCATGCTGTTGCAACCACTGTGAGTTTATATGTAAAACTGCCTTGTGTCAGGAAAACACTGTTTCACTATATTCACCCAGTACCTCTGGCTCTTACAGTCTCTCTGTTCCTTCTTCTTCCATGATCTTTGAACCTTGGTAGAAAGAGCTTTGATAGAGAGGTCCCATTTGGGGCTAAGCATTCCACAATTATTCTCTGCACACTACCAGTTGTGGATCTACTACAAAACAATCTACTACAAAAACAAGCTTCTCTGATGAAGGTTGAGATGTGCAGTAATCTATGCATGCCCCACTTTTGACCCACATTTTCCCCTGTCTCTGACCAGTTAAATTCCACACTACCAAATCTGCAGTCTATTTCCTTATTAGTCAAATCTGGGCCAGACTCATAGTATTTCAAAAACTTGGCCCTTCATACCTCAGTTCATGGGTAGCAAGTGAGATGTTGGTGAAGTTCACATGTAGAGTCAGGCAGATCTGGGTTCATGCTTTGGCACCTCTATTTGCAGGAATAATCCTAGGCATCTCTGTCAATTAATACAAAAGAAGGATACTCATAATTCTTCAAGTGCAGTAACTTTTACTTGCATTCTTAGTTTCACATCATCTCCAATATGGCTTCTTTCTAGTCTGTACCCTCCAGATGCCACCCCCACACACACACCCAGCTAGGTCCACAGTCTTTATTCACTCACATGTAGTCATGTGCTAATGTTTTTGCCCACCTAGAGTATGTAGCATGTAAGGCTCCTTTGCTGAGATAATGAAGAGGAGCAACAGGCCAGAGCCTTCTAGGAGTCTGTTGAAATTGGATAGGAATATCATATTACCCGCTTGCTAGTTACATGGCTTTGGCACATCATTCTTTCTTCCTGAACTCTGACTTCACTTTTTACAGAGGACCGTAGTAAGATCACTGCTTCACAAATGATCCTTGTATTCATTGAAATGTAAATAAACATGTGTCTTAGTTCCTCTGGGAAGCCTTCCTAAGCAAACCCTGCCCAAACTGATGTCTCTGGTCTCTTAGAGTTGCTGTTCTTGTTATTCTGTCCTTCCACTAATAATTTAACATGCCCCAGCTCATACCTAATTCATTGCTCTACCCATTTTGATGCTTTGTTTGTTCAGTTCATTGGTTTGGTTGGTTGGTTGGTTGGTTGGTTGGTTGGTTGGTTGGTTTCTGAGATAGAATGGCTCTATGTAGCCCAACATGACCTGGAACTCTTGATGTTCCTGCCTCTGCTTCTAAAGAGTTAGGATTTCAGGTGTAGTCACCACACTGGCATATCACTAGAAATTTTAAGATGGCAACTATCTGACATTAAAGTGCAGGGCCTTTCTAAACACTGCACAGGTTGCATGTCTGTGAACCTTGCCCTGATAAGCACAAATCCCTGCAGAGGATTATATGCATAAGCTGGCTTTCCATAAGCACTAAAACATGCAGAGCACTTCTTAGGAAAGATCATCACAGCCACTCCAAACCCTTTCTGATC
The DNA here is from genome assembly GCF_000622305.1 of Nannospalax galili. Classification (NCBI taxonomy): domain Eukaryota; kingdom Metazoa; phylum Chordata; class Mammalia; order Rodentia; family Spalacidae; genus Nannospalax; species Nannospalax galili. The sequence goes on along the minus strand of NW_008331836.1, from coordinate 788,810 downwards.
TGATTTTAAAATACCAAGCATGCCTCTTCTTCATTTTGATTGTATATACATAAAATTCAAAATTGTAGGCAACCTAGAATTAAAGTTATTTTTAATTTTTGAATATTAACTTAGAAATGTTTTATTCTGGCTCATCATTATAGCAAAACATATTTCCCAGATGGCATTTCTTACTTTTCAGATTTAAACATCTCCTATTCTAAAACAGTAATATAATAAATCATATTTTCCAGGTCATAAAGTATTAATTAATTTTACTCAGCCAATGCCCTGCCAAGGGCTATACTCTAAGAATTATGCCCTTCGGGTTGCAGGTGATAGTTAAGATGTTGTTTACGGTGTTCTGCCTCAGTGAATTATATTTTATTGAATGCTAACTTTCTCACCTCTGCCGTAGATTTTTTTGAGTTTCCCTGCTCTTTAATGCATAAGTTCTTCATGCTTTTCTTTCAAATGATGATTTAGAAAGCTAAGAGAAAGACCTAATAAACAAACCAGATGAATACAAAGCTATTTCCTCATTTTTTTTTTCTTCCCTTCCCTCTAAAGTTTAAAAACTCACATCATGCAAGCACGAGGACCTGAGTTCTAATCCCCAGAACCCATACACCAGGAATGGTAGTGCATATCTGTAAACACAGGCATCCTATGGTGAGATGGGAAGCAGAAACAGAGACAGGAGAATCTAGAAGCTCAGGCTAGTTAGCCTAGTGTATGCAGTGACAGGAGGTGGGGAAAGAACGCCTTTCTTAAATTAGGTAAAAGAGAAGGAATTACACCTGAGGTTGCCCTCTGTCCTTCACACATGTTGTGGCGCATGTGTGCCCACCCACACATGACTATGTGCACACAGATACATGAATCACATAAACACACATATACACATCATACACATACAGCAGACAGTCCTTTGACTTTAAACTGATGTTTAAAAATATTTTATTTTTATTTTATGTGTATGAGTGTATTGCCTATATGTATGTAAGTACACCCATGCTGTGCAATGCCCACAGAGGAGAGCATCAAATCCTCTGGAACTAGAGTTATGGATGGTTGTTAGAAGCCATGTGGGTGCTGGGAACCCAACCCAGGTCCTCTGCAAGAACAGCCAGTGCCCTAAACCACTGAGCCCTCTCTACAGCCCCTAAACTGATACCTAATTTTTGTGGTTCAGTTCTCTAACAAAAGCAGAGTAGCATGTCATTTATGTTAATAGACAACAGTTATCTTTTTTCACTTTCTTTGTATATAGTTAAGGATTGTAAAATACTATGGCCATTGCATGTTTTATTGCCACATTAGTATCTGTCTTTCATGTTTGCCATCCAGCTTCCTAAGCCCCTGTGTACCAGAGCTCACAGAATAGGTTCATCATTGAGTTCAGCCATCTAGAGATGGACTGTGGTAGAGAAAGCAAACAGGAAAGCATGTACAGATTATCCTTGCTCATCAGAGACAGTAGTACTGTCTGGGTAGAGCTTGGGAAATGTAGAGAATATGCAGATACTGTGGTCAGAAAACTCAATTCACACTCCCTCTAACCACATAGGAAATGTATTGCTTTGCATCTGAGAAGTCAGGAGGGAAAACAAGCTGCAGATTTGATTCAGTGACTCAGCAATGTCACCTGGGAACAATCCCACTTTGCCTCTGAGCCTCCTTCTCTGTCTCCTCAAGATGGCCACAGCTGCAAATGGCTGCCAGCAGTAACTGAGGCCTTATTCATCAAGAAAGTAAGTCTTGTTGAACCACTTCTTAAAGATGTATCAGTCAGGCTTCCAGCATCCCTCAGCAAATGTCTCTGCATGGGTGAGTCTTCAGCCCTATGCCATCCTCAGTGACTTGGAGATCCAGCATTTTGGCTGGCTCACACTGATCAAATGCACCCATGGAGCTTGGAGAGCCAGTCTCCCTCAAACTGCTCTTCTCAGAAGTTCCATGTACTGTTTACAAGTAAAAGGGTGGAGTGGAGAAGAACAGGTGACCACTATTTTTCTCTTTTCAGTTGCCTGTCTAGATGTGAGGAAGTTAATGAATTCAGAAGTCTGGGTCAAATTTTTCTCTTGCCACATGTATTATTCTGGTTTTTTCTGTTTTCTTCTACTTTTGTAGTTAGGCGGTTGGGCATGAAACAGATTCTTAGTTTCCTTAGGAAATAGTATGTTTTATAGATAGCTTAAGGTAAGTTAAATCCACTATGTGTCATTGTCTTTAAATAACACCACATCATGAGCAGTAAAGCTTACACATGAAGGTGCAGAAATCAAAGGCATCCAGAAAGGAGCTTCTTTTAGCTCTGTTTGTGTTTTACAGAGCACAAAGATCTCACCATGCTGCTTATTCCTGGAGAAGTTTTCAAAACCTTTGTTTTTCTTTCCAATAAGAAATGAGTTTCAGGTAACCAAAACCATTAAAGTATTTTTCTTATTATATAGTCATGACAACCCATAAACAAAGTATCCATGTTTATGGAAAGTATCAATAGTCCTTTGTGCTTTCTTTTTACATTTTATGTAAACTTTTTATTATGCAACCTTTAAATCACACACAAAACCAGACTGAACCATGTTTAACGAGTTCTCCCTTTCTTACTGTCCTGTTTTGGTAACTACGTACAAATGGCTTGTTTTGTTTCCTCTCTTTACCCCTACTTTTATCTCTTCTTCTGCCTGGGCTCTGCAGGATTGTTTTCTGTTGGGGCCTCTGTTATGTGAAGTAGAAGTCTCTTCATATCCGGATAGCTCATGAGCTCAGAGCCATGTGCTGAGACTCCTTTCATAGCAGGGTGCCTTCCTGGCATTTTTCCTAACTCTCCTTTTGAAGTGCCCGCCATAAATGCCCTAACATAAACATGGCCTCTGGCTCTAGGAATACCATGCTTTCCTGTGTGATTTTTCAAGCAGTCAGCGGTCTGGCAGCATGGCAGAAACCCACTTCCATATGCAAATAGAATGTCTCACAAAGTATCTATCAGCCAAAGCTTTACCACTACCCCCATGGTATAAATATCCCAGTCTTCTCTCAATAATAGAGAGCTGGATCACTAGGAACGAAACACTTAATAAAAGCTGTAACATGGACTAAGCAGAGTCCCGCGTCTTACTACCAGCGATCCAGCCTCTCCAGAGGCAGCATTCCTCCGTCACCGACTCACGGATCCCAGCTTCAGCCGCCTCGTACTTTCCCGCGTGTTCTAGCGGCCGGTGGAACTCGCATATTGAGGAAAGTACACGGGTGAAATCAGGGCGGAGACACGGCTGGACAACGCTCCAGCAGCAGAGACCCACAGAGACACGGAGAAGCCCGTGGGGCCAGACCCGCCTTCTTCCAGGGCGCGCGGCTGAGACCAGGGGACCGATCCCCATGGGACTGCTAGCACCATAGTTTTCAAGCAAAGTCTCAAACAGTGTATGACTCTTTCCTACATACTCATGTATGTATCTCTAAGAAATACAGTCTTCTTTTAGAAAACAACTGAAATACCATCATTATATAAGAAGTTTGTTTAATAATATTTTAGATCCATCTAATCTATAGTCAGTATTTGAATTTTATTAGAGCTAGTTCCCCCTTACTTTCTTTTTTGTTTTTTGTTTGTTTGTTTGTTTGTTTGTTTGAAACAGGGTCTCCCTATACTTCCAGAGGGCCTAGAACTTGCTACATAGACCAGGCTGGCCTCAGTCTCAGATTCACCTGTCTCTGCCTCCCAAGCACTGGTACTAAAGGTATGCATCACCATACCTGGCTCACCCTTACTTGATTTTATGATGCAGTTTTGGGACATGAGAGTTACATTCACAGAGGGTTTATGAAAATTATAATCTAGGCTGTGTGGGACCAACCCAACTCTTCTGCAAGGGCAGAGAAAAGCTGGTTGGTTCAAAAGTACTTCTGAATAAAATGTCAAGAGCACAGTGGGGCTCGTGATTAGTGATGGAAAGCATTGCAGAATCATGATTTTCCTAAAACTGGGGCAGTATATAGTGCAACCAGGCATGGTGTAGATGACTGGGAAAAAAAAAATCAGAGCACTAGTGGTAACTGACATGATGGTCTTTAAATATAAGGATCCATAATTAGCACATACTAAGAAATTATATTTGTCTAGTGATGTGATAGCCTTGAGGTTTTCAGAATTTCACTACTGGTCACACCCACAGATTAAGTGTCTGTGAAATGCCCAGCCCTAAGTGACACATCTAGAGTGGATCCTATACACTTAAAACCAACAGAACATAGTGAAACAAAGCGTAGAGAGAACATTAACACATCTCTCAACTCTCATCAATGTGCTCCATCATGCAACAAAGGCAATGAACCCAAGGCTCAGGGACCATTGTGGAAAAGGGGGTGGAAGTTTGTGTCAGGGTAGGGGGAGGTACACGACCATTGGAAATAAGAGTCTTACAGGCTCCTGGGACCTTCCTCATATGAACTTACAGCAATGGCCACAGCATACACAAGACCCATGCAAACTCAAGCAGACAAAAACCCAGCATAGAACTATGGAAATGGGCAGCAGGCCTCAATCTTAGCCAAAGAACTACTGGGCAGCTGATTAGTATTGGGTGAAGGAGAGTTGATCTTCTTTAAGAGAGAGACACTAGATAGGCTGACTAGACCCCAGTGGATGAACTTGCACTGAGGAACATCAGGGGACACTAAGTTGACCCGATAGGCCCTACCATCAATAACAGAATGCATGAAATCCAGTGGAAGGGCTACGGGAAGGTGCCGATGGGGAAGGGGTATAAAGATGATTAAGATGTTGCATATGAAATACACAAAAACTCAATAAAATATTTTAAAACATCAGAGTACATATGTAGTGGTTGAAGGGTAGTAGAGAATGGTTTGATGTGCAGTTGAATGAAAAACAATTACAGTCCTTACGTTTACAAAAAGTACATTAACCTTATATGTAGCATTCCACATGGAATCCAGAAAAAATGAAAATAATGCACTTCCATGAGGCTAGATGACAGTCCATTTGGCTAGAAACTTAGCTTTATCACATTTTCAGTAGTATGATTTTGGATAAATAACTTAACTCTGAAAACTCTTATGCTTGAAATTATATCATTAATTATTGTTCTACTACTTAGGAACCTTTCCTAATCAATTGAGATAATGTCTCATGTTATTTGTAAAGCACATTTCCAATAATAAGATGCTTAATATTAGGTTAGCACCTTAGAATTTGTAAATTGCATCACCTTGCTTCTATTCTTGCACAAAGGGAAGTATGTCTCCACTTCTCCACTTTGAAACTCAGTAGTGATTGGTTCCTGTGAATACAAGTTGTAACTGCATGGTCTTCTCATTATTATCACTATATGATTCTTTTTAACCAGAATAAGCAAGGTTCAGAAGTCTTAAATGGATGTTAGTGCAAAATAAGTCCACTGTGCTCATGCTGAGGTCTTCTCTTCCCGGAATAATGACTGAGGTGATTTCTACATTGGCAGAGAAGGCAGGGAAGAAAGAAAAACTTGGAGGAATCTCAGCCTCACTCTAATCCTCCATTCTGTTGTCTACACATAAGACAAAATTCCTCAATATGAAAAGTGCAGATAAATGTAAGAAGAACTAAAACAAGAAAAAAAATAGGGTTCCTGGGAATATAATGGATCATTTTTATTACATACAGTGACATTTTATAGTGTCTATTTTAATGTAAATAGGATTTAGAGTTTAAATAAACTAACACCATTGTCAATCTGTTCGTCAGAATTATATTCATGAATCTCCTTTGGCCCTACTTGGTATGTCAGAGTGCCACAAAACCAGCATTCATCACTATTCTTTAAAATACTAAGCTCCAACTATTTGCATTTTAACAATAGTTTTCTTACCAAAATTATATATCAAATGAGAATATTGGGATCTTCTTGCAGGGTGATAATAGCTACTTGATTGATCAAATCTTCTTTTGTTCTTGTTTTTCCTCCATAGAAGAAATTTGACCTACCAATAGTAAATTTACAAATACACATTTTATTGTATGAATATATTTATATCTACCAAAGAGCTATTAGGAAAAAAATATTTCATATATCCCTCAGTGTAAGCTTTAAAAGGTAGGGCATGTTAAATTTCTTCTAGTAATTGATTCTTGGGTATTCTGCACCCTATGACCTATGCAAGCAAAATTAATGTAAATGTGACACCTGCTTGTCGATAATGGGATCCCTGCCTGACTCTTGGTACTAGATAATGGAGGAGCCCTTGGTTATAGTCTTCCCATGTCGAACTTTGTGATTTCACACTTCATAATGCAAGAGTATTACTTTAAAATGCATTAAACTTCTAAAGATAGCAAATAGCCTTTTGGGTAATGCATTTTAAATAGACTGAATTCCGAACTTTAAAAAATGTTCATTTTGTAGGACATCATAATAGCTTTTATAACATATTGCATCCTGTTGCCATGTCCTGCTTTTGCCTTTAGGCTCTGCCTTCTTCTCCCAAGATATCCCCCTATAGGTGCAAACCTGGTCACATTATAATCTGAGCCTGGCTTACACTCTCAATAACAAGCCCATTCCTCATTCTTTTTCATTTTTAGAAGTCATCTCACTGTCAGTAGAACTGATTGGGTTTTGTTTAATATGAAGAAGTCTTATAAATAGATTTCCTGGATAAAAATTGAACATAGAGATTTCAAAACAACTCCCCCCACACACACAAGATTATAGCTATCTTCTTTGTAATCTGTTTTATTAGACAAGATGACAGCACGTTCTGACATAAATCATCACTCATATTAATACAATACATATTCTAATCTTCACAGAAGCATTAAGCTGTAGAGCACTTGTGTCATAGATGCTGACATCTAAAGGACAGATAATAAATATGTGAAACCTGAAAAGTTTTAAATTTTCATTAAATATGTATTTGATCCAAACACATTAGTATTCTACAACCAAGTATAAGAACTTAATTATGAATTATCTATAATGATATCAAAGTTATTTCTGTAACTGAGAGTTGATCTCAGTTTCGAGTGCTAAGTGGAATAAAATGAGCAGGGGCTTAATAGATTAATAAATTAACTAATCATAATTTGGAAATCTCTATCTACTCCTTGGTCAAATCAAGATTTTATATCTTTATCAAGAGATTCATAAAATTATACTCTATTTTTTCTTGTATAGATTAGCTATCCAAATTCTAAATGATGCACAGTTAATTATATTATGGAAGTCTGAAATATTTCAAAATTTGGTTCCTTTGATTTCTGATAGATTATGACAAAGTATTTTCTAATAAAGAAGGTAGTATTTGGAAAACTTACTTTTTGCTTCTGAGAGAAAAGCTATGCTTAGGTGGTCATGACATTGATGTTAGGGGGTTATGCAGAGAAAGAGAGAGAGAGACAGGAAAAAGAGAGAAAGAGGGGGTTATGCAAAGAAAGAGAGAGAGAGGAGAAAGAGAGAGAGCCACTATTGGCAAGAGCCCCACCAGTGAAGCTCTGACTACTGTAGCTGGATGATTGACTAACGATGGCCAAAAGATTCTTCACAATATTATTTTTCCACTCGACCTCATTATGCTTAAATTACATTCAGAGAAATTATTAATACATTTAAATTCATGAGAATGAAATGGGAGCACTTTTAAACATGTATTCATTTGGCAAGCACTACCACAGCGAGAAGACTCAAAAGGGATGTGAACAGGGAGGAATGGAAAATAAGGGAGTCTGGAAAAGGAATACATGGAAGTTTCTATCTAGATAAGTACGGAGGGAAGAGAAGATAGTCTAGGTGGAAGGCACAGTATATGCAAAATCATAGGATGCTTGTATCACAGAACATAAGCAGGTGGAATCCAGGATTATCCATTAATTACTAATATTCATTTTTCATTCTCATTTTAAAATATTAAAATTTAAACCCTTTGAGAGCCCTGGGTGCTGTGGGCAGGTGAGTCTGATGAAGACCAAAGTGCCATCACCTCTCTAGGTAAAGACAAGAATTCTATTTCAGAAGGTCTTTCCCTAGTGGCACTCAAGAAAGTTCCCGCATGTCATCAGCTCCCTAAGATGCTCAGACAGGTGCGAGACATAACTAGGAAGGCAGACTTTAATTAAGTCATTACATGATTATAGTTTTATCTTTCATGAAGATTTAGCCAAGCTAAACTTTTGGCAAGTCTGCAGGACGGGAAGCAGCTCTTGTGATCTCACTTTTGAAAGAAAAGCAGCAACTTAACAATAAATGGATGCCTCTGTGATGCTGTTGTAGCAGTTCCCTCCATCTCATTTGTTGTGCAATAAAGCTTCCAAGAATGAAACACCTCAGCCTCCGAAAATGAATGCAAGATGATATTTCAAGTGGCTCTGGGCAGGAAAGAGGCAGGCAAAGAGTCAGAAATGTTTTAGAATTCTATGCACCTCCAAAATCCCGTCTCCCTCAGATTACACTCATTGACTTGGTGTTTAGAATGCCTGGAAAATGTACATAAAATGGAAAGACAAATTTGAACTCTTGGAATACTAGAACAGGATGGTTAGCTTCCTGATATAAGAAGGATTTCTGTGAATCTGATGAGTGCTTACTTAGCACAAGGGTTAGAAAATATATAGAACTGGATAGGAGCAGATGCAAATAGCACAAAGGCATGACTGACTTTTCTACATCAAATTATAAGAGAAAATTAGAAAAGGCCGGCAGAGAAGGAAGCCAAGCCCTGTGTACCCATGAGACACAAGTCCATAGGAGAGCTGTTGATTGGGCTGGGACTCTTTGTCTCAGAGTCACAGTCACACTCCCAGGAGACCTAGGCAGAGTGCCTCAACACAGAGGAGGCAGTTGGAAGAGCCTTCCATGCCGAGCCCCTTTTGATGCTGCGGGAGACTCCTGCTTGAACATCTTCCTGCATCTTCAGTTCCAGAGAAAATGAAAAATGTACTCTTGCTTCAGAGCAAAAGGAAATTGGATGAGAAGAGAAGACTTGAAGATGGGCAGGCAGGACCTCTGGGGATGAACTTTCATAGTCACTGCTTCAAGTGATTTCGTGGCACCGGGTTGATTAAAAGAGCTTTCCTTTGGCACTGCTACTACTGGAGACAAGAGAAAGAAATGCTAATTTCTGGAAACCAGGGTTGCTGCCCCTGCAAAAACAAGAAATAATGAGTGCTCTGAGTGAAAACACAGACACAGGGTCCTCAACCCGAACACAATCTCGCACAAACAATGGCAGCAAGCAATCACTGAAATCCTAGCCTCCCTTCCTAAAGCCAAGAAGCAGCAGACAGAAATCAACCTATGTAGCTTGGATGGAGACCAAGCTCTCATTCCTGATGGCTTTCACTGTTAATTTCATTGAAATAGCCCCATGTTAACAGGCTTTCTGAATTTATTCGTGCCAGTAACTCTGAAGGGAGCTACGGGGACTGAGTTGGTAGGGCTGAGTGATGGGTGGAAAGGTGGCTGCTGGCTGCAGTGCAGTCTCAGAGCCAAGAGGCAGCCTTGTACAGGCCACTGGGGAGAGATTCTGATTGTGACCGATACTGGGAGAGTGATTAAATCTGTTTGGAAAGTAAGCCAGACAGAGAAATTGAAAAAGGAATGTAGTTCATTCCTTTCAGATACTGACTTTTCCCTGTAAGTATTAACTCTTTGCTGTCTTCAGGTTCTGAGTGTGTGCTCACATTTCCAGATAAACATATTGAATTGACTTGATTCTGGTAGAAAACACCAGTCTAAGCACTACACACATTTGTAAATGTTTAAGAAGATGTAAATAAAGACACCAGAGTTTTCAGGACACTGAATTGCTTTAGATCCATGAGAACAACTCTCATAAAGGACTTTTGAACTGTTGTACATAATTTGGGACTCATATTTCCTGTAGGATGATATTGTTTTTCTCTACTTATTCTATGTCCAATGCTCGAGGAAATAAATCCAGAATATCCCCAATGCTTAGAGGCACAGCCTCTTAAGAAATTGGCTCTTTGACCATTTCTGAATATATTTCTTTTTGAAGATGGGTGTGCCATTCTAGGATCTTGTGGTACTGATTCTACTTTTGTTGGTTTATAGAAATCTGTAAGACTGATTTCCTCCACACTGGAACAGATTTACCCCCACACAGACAGCGCTGAAAAACTGCCAGGAAGGGCTGGAGAGATGGTTCAGTGGTTAAGAGCACTGGCTGCTGCTGCAGAGAACTGTTGTTCAGTTCCCAGCACCCACACAGTGGTTAACAACCATCTAGAACTCCAGTTAGGGGATCCAATGCCCTCTTCTGGACTCCACGGGCATTGCATGACACATGTGCACTTACATACATGCAGGCAAAATACACATAAAATAAAAATAAATAAATAAAATTTTAAATAGAGCCAGGAATGCATAGGACCACTTTTTACTTACATTTTTTTCAATCTTTCTATCTATGTTTCTAAATATTCTCAAATGAAATCTTAGGAGACCCTCTAGGAATAAGGAATTCTCTTAGATTTTGACTAAAGGAACACCTGGGGAGAGTAGGGTGCATAAGTGAAGCTGCTTATTAAGTGTTTCAGTAAAAGTAAGAGAACTAATTTGTCACACGGCATGACATTCAAAAGAACAATTGCTTCCTAGATTAAAATGCAAAGAAAGGTAACTCTGGGGAGAATGGAAAATTCCAGAGTATATTCATGATAGGTGATGCCTGAGATGTAAAAAGGGATTTTGCTAGAGGGTAAAAGAGAGAGATTTATCTTTTTGTGCATTTTAGTCATTAGCAGCCTGAGTTCCTTGAGGCCCTGTTTCATCATCTCTGGCTTCCTAACATCTTTCATGACATGTAGCACAGAGCAAGTGTTCAGAGCACCGTTAGAGAGCTAGAGATTAGCAGGAAAAGTACATCCCTGTGCTTGATCCCCACCCTGATCCTACAATGACAGAAGGAACTTTCTACATCACCCCAAGATACAGGAACCACAATGCTTCACAGCCCTGCTGAGAAGCAAATATAGAAAGCATACTGGCTAGGCAGGAGGAAAGCCATAGACGTAATAAAGCCATAGAGGTGATAAAGATGTGGGTCGTGGGCATTCTTGGGGAATTTTGTGTTTGGGGTTGGGTTTTCAGTTGTTTGGAGGGAGATGGGAGGACCTGGCCTATACTTATTAAACACAGCACTGTGTTTCATGGGGACATTTCCCTGCTTGCTTTCCAATACTCTCTTACTTCTCTCCCTGGTCCCATTAATCCTCTTCCTTCCTCTAGACATTTCTGCTTTCATGTTGTGTATACATACATGACTTTATGTATCTGAATAAAATCTATGTTTCACGGATGAGAGAAAACAGGCTTCATTTGTCTTTCTGGGTATGGATTCATTTACCTAATATGACAGCTGGGTCATTGAAGGGAGTGCTTTGGAAAGACGATGAACCATTGCCAAGATGCCCTCCACAACTTCACTCAGAGCCATGGCAGAAAGCTGCTGGTCTGCACTGAGTACAAGGGTTAATAAAAGATACCAAAAAGGAAAAAGTTATTGTGTGGCTAGAGTGTCATAAAATCATTATAATCAAACCTATTTGAGGAAGATAGCCAACAGAAGACAAAAGAAAGGAGAAATTGAGATCCCTTTCACAAATAAAGATGAGTGTCTCATAGGTTCCATTTGCTGAAAAAGGAGATGACTTTAGAGACCACTCCAAGAGGATTATTGATTGTTCTTACAATGGTCACATTCTCTATCTCACTAAATTCCTTATCTCTAAAATACAATGAATAATTCACCAATCTCATAGTTAATGTTCATGGATAAAGAGAAAATAAAAATTGCACAATGCTTTCAGATACCCCAAGTCTGTAGCCAACAAATAGTGGCCACCTGCCATATTGTGTCTGTTGCTTGTTTTGGTAAAGTTTTATTGAAACACAGAAGTGCTTATTTGTTGATATATTGTCTATAACCTCTTCCGTGCTTTAACAGCAGAACCGAGTAGTTGTATTAGACACATGTGGCCTAAAAATCTGAAAATGTCACTGTCTGGTTCTTTATGGTAAAAGTTTGATGACTACTCTCAAAGAGAAAAGTTTTGGTTTTACAAGTTGAGCAAGTGGTCTGATGTGCGCTTTTATAAATAAGCAAGTCACATGCATTTCTAAGCTTGTTATTATCAATAGATCTATAGAGCTCTTAGGCCATGAGAAACACGTCCAGGCAAAAAGCTTAGGCTGAGGTGAGTTTATATAACTACCTAGTCACTGACCCTGGAAAATGTTCTGGTAGAGGCTGTTCGTTCATGTCTACCTGTAAGTGAGCAGTGAGCAGTGAAAACTGAGATACAAGGGTAAGCTCCCATTAGCCAGCAATGAGACCAGTTTTTATCTCTGCTCAGAAAAGAAACTTTTTGACTCGATTCTGTGCTGGTCAGTCAGTCTAGTTGCAAGACTTTATTCAGTTGTTTCTACTACATTTTTAAGGAGTGAAAGACAGGTTAAAGGTCCCAAAAAAGAGACCAAATTTGGATGAGACTGAAAACTAAGCTAGAATTAGAAACAGCACTAGAAATTGCTGTTTAATCCCCAAAAAGAGAAGACTCAGAAATACAAGCAGCCTGAATGCAAATATTTGAAGAATTTTAAGTTAATGCAGCACTTTGGTACAATTGGTCCAGTGTGAAGAGGGGTTCGTGATTAAAGACTGTAAAGATGGAGTCCATGGTCTCAGAACAGTGGACTGTGTATTATGGAGATAATACACATATCCATAGGGAGGTTGTGTTGATGATGTCAAGGATTCCTTCAAACTGCACAGTGTTTGATTCTGTGAGAAAATGACCTCAAAAGAGTTCTCAAAGTTTGTTCTGAAATGCCTCCTTCCAAGGCATGGTGGCATAAAGGAGTAGGTATGAAAGGTTCTGGGGAGAGGCCAAGCTAGCCTTAAAGCTCCGTATCTAGTTGGGATTCTGAGATCATTCCCCTAATCACTCCTCCTGTTCTGTCAGAAATGAGATCTAGGATAAATGATGATTTTAAAAAGCACTGATTTTGATTCCTCAGCTTAACGTCCTGATTCTCAGGCAAAATTGGTGGCAAAGTGAGCGAACTATAGAAAGTGCATGCACTTTCTGTTGTTTCCTCCTTTTGTCCATTACAAACGTTTAGCAATTTTCCAATTACAGCAGCAATGTTAGCGGGATCAGTGGGAAATAATTGCAAAGCGCTCAGGAATGCTTTAAAGGGAGAATCCTTAATCTTTCATTACCATCTTGATTACCAACTACTGTAATAGCCTATTCCATTGCTCTCTTCTTACTGCTTTTCATTTATGCTAATAGAAAAGGCTATAGTTACATATGATTTTAGTCTCTGGAAATAAATGACAAGAAATGAATAAATCATGTACTACTGTAGGTCTGCAGGCAGGATACAAGATTACTAAATTATGCACTGTGTAAAAGAGGGAGCTAGAAAGAAATCAATCTTGGGCTAAGCTTGAGTGATCCACACAATGCAACCCTAATGTATGGGTGAGGGACTCTCTGTGCAAGAGTTCTCATAACCTAGTTAGCTTGGTAATTAGGACACAGGGACAACCAAAGGGGAAAAAATAAGAGGGCTGAACAGCAGCCAAGCGAATTTTAGAATAATGAAGAAATATCAAATAAGGTAAATCGATGGCGAGGACACAAAGGGGAAATGAAAAACATTCAAAGATAAATTAATGTAGGCCCAAGGGTTATGCAAGCAATTTACTATAAATATACCAGGGAAAAAGAGACAGATGTGGGTGAATAAGGAAGTTTAAGATTGGTAGTACAGCGTTACGACTAAAAGTAGGATAAAACATAGGTGAGGTAGAGGGTCAGTGAAGAAGAAACATACATTTAAGGGGAAAAATGCTATCATCTTTTTGGATAACATGATTTTTTTAAAGCATGTTCTTACTATCTCAAATGCATGGCAATATCCTTATAAAATCCACAGGAAGTAAATTTAACCAGCTTTATTTTCAGTTATGAAGACTAGACTTTCAACTTCTCTGAAAAGTCACAGAAAAAAAACAGGATTTGACCTTTTGGCCACATATGAAGAGTTTCAGCCAATCTGCCCATTTAAGAGGCAGAAAATTCATGATTCCATTAATTTTTTTAATTGATCTATAAAAAGGTAAAGTGCACTAATCTTGTGTGCAGAGCTCAGTTAACTTTTATGTGTGAAGACACTCCAGTAGCTGCCATTGAAAACAAGCCAGGGAATGTTTCCAGGCTCCCTGAAGGTTCCCTCATGCCTTCTCCATATGCATCACCCAAAGACAATGACGCCATCAGCGCATTTTGCTGATCTGGAAGTTCACACAAATGAAACTATACAGTATGGATACCTTTGTGTCTGGCTCATTTCGTTTAACATAATGTCCATGAGATTCATCTCATGTAAACGTCAGGCAAAGGGGATCATAGATGGAGCAGAACCAATGTCTGTAAGCAGAACCTGAAGGAGACCTGTCCTGACTTCAGCTCTCCTGTCCTAGTGTGGGTGCTTTGCCTGCACTTGGAGTCTATTCTGAGATTACCGTAGAAGGGTGGAGAGTTTTTCTAGTAACTCTTCCAACCTTTGTTGATAATATGGTTCTGTTGTAACCACTTTTGCAGCACAAGCACAGCCTTAGACAATATGTAAATATGTAAATAACTGATGTAGCAACAAGTAACTGTGTTCCAACAAATGATGCTTTGCCAATTCCTATTTGATGGTGTTCAGTTGTGGGAATGTGTCACTAGCTACTTACTCTCTTGTTGGTGGACATTTAGGTTGTTTCTAGTCTTTTGGCAAACCATGCACACATTTCTCTCCTATATATGTTTAGGAAAGTCATTGCTGGGTCATAGAGTTGACACTATGAGTAGCTTTACTACTACTGAACAGTTCACAACCAAAGTGGATGTATCAAGTTTTACTCCCAAGAGTGATGTCTGATTTTGCTGACTGGTTCACATCCTTTCCAGCACTTGGTATAGCTGGTCTTTTTAACTTACATCATTCTGATGAGTGATTAGTAGATCCTTGTTTTTTAATTTTATTCTCCCAATGAGCACAGATCTTGAATACCTTTTTTCCAGTGCTCACCACCCACTTGAACTTTCCCCTTTAAAAGTACAGTGAAGCTCATTTCTTAATGGGTTTTTCATTTTATTTTTATTTGTAGAGGTTCTTTATACATGGGGGATGCAGGTCTTTTTGATGCATTGTACATTTCTTCTCCAGTAAAGATGTCACTCTTTAGGCAAGATAAGCAGTTACTATCAGAGTCTTTGCTTTTTGAAACTCAGTGCAAACCTTCAAGCAAGTCACAGATGGTTAACTTAATCAGAATGCGAGAAGATGATGCATAAACCTGAGAAAGACCAGTACTAACTGAGGGTACGGCAGAGCATTTGCTTTACTTCCTCTTCTGATTCTATGATGGTGTTTTCAGTGCCTCTAAAAGGAAAGCTGGGTATCAGACTCTGGAAGCGAATGTAACCTTCAGGCAAAGGGGACCACAGATGGCACAGAAACAATGTCTGTAAACAGGACCTGTCCTGACTTCAGCTCTCCTGTCCTAGTTCGGGTGGTAAACTAAAGCCCTAGATACTGTTATTTGCAACCTTCTTTTAAAGGAGAAGCCAGTGCACCACGAACCTAGTTTTGTAATAACTGGCCAATTCCGCAGATCAAGCCAAGACTGTTGTTAAAAATTCTATATTCCGTGCTACACATTCTCTCTTTAGCTATGCATTCTCTTTCTATTAAGTTATTGCCAAGCAAAGGTGATTTATAAGATGAGAAGCAGACATTGCTAAAACAGGAAGAAAAGCAAGAAAGAAATAAGTGTTTCCTCAGAACCCACAAAGGAGAGCAGATGTCAGCAGAAGCAGATGTATGCCTCTCCAGGGTAAAAGAAAGAATGCTTAATGCAATCAGATTCCCAGTAACATAAGTAACCCAGAAAGTAGAGCATCTAAAACTTCAGAGCTCCTTCTGGTGATGGTATGCATCCTAAGTGCTGCCCAGCACAGCACAAGCTCCCAATGACAAATGCAGTAAGACTATTCTTTAGAGAGAAAAATGACAACGGAATGGCAAATGCAAGTCTGCATTTGTGCTATGTTTAGAATTAGAGATGCATCAGAGGATCTTCCTTGAGGAAGGAGTTATCCATTCCGCATTCTATTTAGCTCAATCAGGTAAAGGATTGTGTCTGCTTGTGACCCCCATGTGCCAAGATGATTGGTTCCTTGCTTTCCAAATTTCAGCACTTACGGGAACCTGATGTAAAGTGTTTGGGGAAACACTTTGAGAATAGTGACTAGGTGAAATGACCAAATTATTTCCTTCTAAACCATAACATAAGGAAAGCTACCCCTAAAAAATGTAAAATATTTCTGTATCACCTGCCAAGATGAAGATACTAGGAGAGTATTTTCAGGAAATATA
>NW_008331836.1:754777-771891 GCF_000622305.1 Nannospalax galili | reverse complement strand
CAAGAATGGGCTCCAGTGGGGGGGGGGGCCTATGGGAGGGGCCACAGGAAACAGGGATATAAAGATGATTAAGATTGTTTGAGATGTTCTGTATGAAATACACAAAAAATGCAATTAAAAAATATAGATTTCCACAAAAAAAATTGACAGGAATTTTAAATAGACCGTAATTTTCAAAGGCAAAATAATCATAAGTAATCACATGTAAATGGCTGAGTCTTAAATGGCTTCAGAACTTCCGTAAGCACACAAGGGTGTGCAGGAGGATCAAGATGCCGTAGACAATAAAAACGTGGTTGGGAATCACTGCCAATTGTTTTCATCTTCCTCTGCATTAAATATTTATTCTAAATTTTTAAAAACTACTTTTTTACCTTTTACTTATCACAAGTTCTTCTGTCCAGTTCCTGTTTCCTGGTTGCTTAATTAATTTGAAATGTTCTAAAGGCATGTATCTCTTTCATGGTCTTTATTTTATCTTATTTGTCTATCATTTCTCAACCATAGAGATATAATAATATAAGCTATTTATTTACCTATTATGTGTATGTTTTGTCTATGTGTATGTAAGAGCACTCTTTACTTGAGGAGTAACATCGACAGGAAATTCTCTCTTTTCTTTTATGCATCTTTTCTTTAACATCTCACCCAGCTCCTACTCCACAGATAAAATAAAAAGTATAATCAGAAAAGAAAATATTTCCTTAATTGACTATTTCATTTTATTGGATTGTACAGTGCCCACAGAGACCAGAAGAGGGTGTCAGATCCCCTGAAAAAGGATTTACAGACTGTTGTTAACTGCCATGTGGGTGCTGGGAACCAAACCCAGGTCCTCTGCAAGAGCAACCACTGCTCTTAATCGCTGAGTCATCTCTCCATCCCCTATAATATGAATTATGATAACCCTATTGAACAAAAAGTGATGCGACTGTATCAATTGTAGACAAATCATGAAAAATGATTATATGTAATAATAAACTGTCATTTCAATAATATTTTTAAATGCCTGTGCATAGAAAAAGCTGAAAGGAAATTCACTAGACAGTACCCAGTTGACTGTATTTCACTCATGAAACAGAGAAACTTATTTTTCTTTCTTCCTTTGAATATTCAAAACTTTCCCCATTTCCTTTAATAAAGTTTACTTTTTTCATGCTAAAAATGCAAATCATTGAAGCTATTGCTCTCTTTTTGAAAAGACCACTACACCCACAACCTCTTTTAAGATAAAATTGGGTTTTTGGTTTCCGTCCCAACATCTCTGAACAGCAGTTCTCAGAGTCCTGCTATTTATATGCATTCTCTTGTTCTATCGTAGCCAAGCCTGACGTTTTGGTTTGTGCAGCCAGCTGAGAGGTGGGAGCAGATGGAATGATGAATCTAAACGGTTGGCTGGCATCAGTTCTGCCTTGCTAGAAGGTACAGGCACACAGCACATCAGCTGAGCAGTTCTCAAATTGCAAAATGCTTGGCTTGAACTCAGTCTTTCTTCTGTGTGTTATTGAGTTTCCCTTTTCTTGTTCTGGAGACCCACTGCAAGATAGAAATGCTATCTAATTTTTATCCAAAAGCTTTGACTCTGGCCCTGATTACCTTGTTTCAATGAGAACCCCTTTCTTGTTTAGGGGTTCCTGATCATGTTTATATCATCTGCAGTATCTTGGCTGTCCTACATAACTTTGTAAGTTCTGAAGCCTATTAAGAGTCCATCATTTATGTCTTCCTACGATGTTTCTTGCTTCAGTGCCAAGTAAAGTTGCCCTTGTTGATACAAACCTCCTATTCTGGAAATGTTCCTCACAAACCCTTTCCTCTCTCCTAACCCCATCCCCAGGGTCTCCTTTGGGTCCTACTAGCATTTACTCTAAGATCACTGGGTGTAAAAGTGAAATCTTGGAGGGCCTGGGCACATCCAGGGTCACAGAGATCCTAAGTAGGAGGAGTTAAGTCTTTATCTCCTTACTCCAGAGATTCCTGATTGCTTTCTGTTTTGTTTTGTTTTTCCAATAATTCTCCATTGATGTGTGTGTATGTATAGGGTTTTGTTGTTGCTGCTGTTAATTTTTTAATTCAGTTCACACTTTCTCTAGAATGCAAACCTCCAGAGGTTTGGGGGGAAAAGTGATAGGAACTTAATTACTGCCCATTCATTGAGAATAAATAAAAGGTTAATTGAACTACTATTCACAAGCTCTTTGGCAGATTTCCTCCAAAAGTGACTATTTCTGTAGTTAGCTGAGAAAGCACAGCAGGAAGAAAATTTTGCTTTTGACTAAAACTCTTTCCCTGGAGAGTGACATCACTAGGAAATTCTCTCACTTCTTTTATGCATCTTTTCTTTAACATCTAACCCACCTACTACTTTAGGGATAAAATATCTGCATAAAAATGGAAAGTATGATCATAAAATAATGCTTCCTTCAATGGATATTTAAAAGAACCTATCATGGTGTTAAGGGGATCCCCAGAGAAAATAGCCACCAACATTGGACGCTTACCATACCAACAGGGAAGCCAGGCCAGTAAACCAAATAGAGAGAGAATGTATTATGCGGCTATGGGTGAACAGGAGTTAGAAGTGGCAGATGAGGAGAAAGAATTGGACACTAAGGATGCCTGTGGGTAGAGAAGCTTCATGTGAAGGCTAGAATGGGAGGAGACAGAAAGTGATGCTACAATAGTCTTATTGAAGAAGTGTTTTTTGTTTTTGTTTTTAATATTTATTTATTATTTTTATTTTATGTGTATGAAGGTATTGCCTGCATTATGCAGGTGTACCCATGCTGTGCAATGCCCGTGGAGGTCAGAAAAGGGCATCAGATCCCCTGGAAATGGAACAATGGATGGCTATTAGCCTCCATGTGGGTCCTGCAAATTGAACCCAAGTCCTATAGAAAAGCAGCCAGTGCTCTTAACCACTAAGCCATCTCTCCAGCCTGTTGTTTTTAAGGGAAGCTGTGGAAGGCTTTACACAGATGAAACTCATGACTGACATTATAAATAGCAATTAGCTCCTGGATTCACCTGGTGCCAGATTATATGGGCACACTAATTCCTTAAAGTTTATGTCTTGTTTGAGGCCTTACCACAGGTTTGGATCCTGCTCTTCTGAATTGATGAAAAAGCTGTTTGGTAGCGTCCGTTTATATTTGAGACTCTGCTTCAAATACAGCAATTGGATCAACTGAATGTAGTCTGTGAAGCCACAATAAATGTATTTTGTGCTTAAGTAGATAATGAAAATAGCAAGAAAAATCAATGAATGAAACCACTCTTTGGAGACATCCTCACTGTATTAAAATGCAAGATGTTTGGAGTGAGCTGCGTACAGAGGGAGTGCCTGTTCACAAAGGAGATAATACGATAAGTGGCCTTCTTCTCCCCTAGCAATCAACATTCATTTGTCCTTAACAATTTTCTTAATTTTCTAACAGGCATACATTTCTCCTTCCAATGAGAGTGACCTACTGGAAATGAAGTTGATCAATAGGCAATTCTGAGATTGGGTTTTTTTAACTTTTAAAAAATCGACAAATTAGTAGAGAAAAGTCAGTAAGGTAGAACAGATGTCCTTATTCTAATGCCTGTATCACCTCAACTGAAATAATGGAATCTGTTAGGGGAAGGGTAAGCTGGAAGGAAGAAGGAGGAGGCGACAAGAATACTGTAATGTAATAAAGCAGTGGCTCTCAATTTCGTTGAGCATCACAGATTAAAGAGCCCACCTCCAGGTTGTACTTGGTAGGTCTTGGCTAGAACCTGGGGCCTTGAGCTCATCTTTCCTGTTTTCTCTTCATTACACCCCATAGCCATATCATTCCTGCTAGCATATGAGAGAGAAAACCCAAAACCTTGATCATTAAATCATCATTCATGGAAGCCTAGATGGATGTAAAAGTTCTTGTTAGTAAGGTGAATGGTTTGTTTATTCTTTGTGAAGAATCAAAATGTAGAATTAGAAAGAATATGAAACATCATGTAGCTTAACCTCATGTCTGCCAAGGAAGACAGTGAGGCCCTGACAGATTAATTTACTTCATTAACATCATAAAGATATTTATTGGTATCTCCAGGAACAAAATGCACCTGTCTCTGAACCCCTAGACACTGTCATTGTACTGTGCCACCTGGCTTTTGCAACTTTAATTCCGGTGTCATTTAAAAATTAGTTGCCTCATAAAAGTGAGACAGTTGTTAGAGTGCACCTGTCACATTTTAGGAAGGAAAACTAGCTACTTCTACACACCAGTTATGGAGCTAACTTAAAGTCTATTAAGTACCTGGTAGTAGACTTTACATGTCCCATGTCCCATTTAATTTCTACCTAACTGAGTATAATGGACAATATCAGCCCCATTTTACTGGTGTGGAAATTGAGGTTGTTAAAAGTTGCATGGTTTATAGCAACTCATGCAGCTAGGAAGTGGCATCGGGAGGATAAGGAGAAGTTGCAAGTCATGAAGACTTCAGAGTCAGCTCCTCTTCTGCCTGAGGGAAACATGGCTTGTTGCCCCACAACTTTTGCCAAGAGACACTAGGCAGGCTCCACCCACAGACACAAGTATGCAAGGGAGAAACTTCCTCTCAACTACAAGTAGCTCATGTCCCTAATTGTATTATAAAGTCAGACACTAACTCACAGAAAGCCAGCTTGGTGCTTAGTATGCTGAGCATGATCTAAGAGCTGGCCTATCTTCCTGGAACAGGTCAGAGCAGCAGGTAGCAGACAGGTGGCTCCAGATGTTGGTACTGCTGGATGGTGACTGCATCTAGACTTTGTTCCTGAGTGTTACTAGGTGTAGAGCTGAACTTCGGTGCTTCTATAAAGATAAAAGTTTATGTTTCTGTTTTAAAACTATAGAAGTTCATATGTCCAACTTTTAGATGTTGCAACTCAACACCAGAAACGCACAAGGATTTCAGCTCTCCTCACCTTTGCTAACACTGATTTCCCAGTTTCTATCTTAACCATTCTAGCAGATACACACACACTTTTTTATCAGGTCAAGCTGAAGATCCCAAAGCATGTGGGAGAGCAACATATGTCTAAAACAGTTATAGCCACAACGGAAAACAGTTTATGCTTATTCGGGATGTTAAACACAGAATTAGCCACAGGCTCTAGCAATTCCATTCCCGGGCATATGCCCCAAACTGGCACTCAATCTGATATTTGTACACTAATAGCCAAAATGTGGAAATAATTCAAGTGTCTATCAAAAAACAACACAATGGAATACTATTTCATTCTCAAAAGGAATGAAGCTTTACATGGTGTGACATGATTGTATTATGAAGATATTTTGCTAAGTGAAATAGGGCAGGCAATCTGGACAAATGTTGCAAATTTCACTTACACAAAGTACTAAGAACCGGCAAATTAAGAGAGAAAATATAATAGAGTTTCAAGGGCTCATGGGAGGTAAGACGGGGGAAATGTTGCTTAGTGGGTTATAGTTTGTGTTTGAGTTAACGAAAATCTCAGAACTAGACATTAGTGACAGTTGCACGAAATTATGAATACAACTAGATGGAAATTTGGGGAGATGAGTTCTACTCAAAACAGGAAAAAGAGGAAGAACAGGGTTAAAGAATGCAGCTATAGGATGAAGTCTATGAGGGGAGCATCCATCACACTGGGATGAATTACTGGGTTATTGTCGCATCCCAGCATGAAGTTTAGTCCTAATGACAAAGCACAAAGCACAAATATGAATGTAGATGTTTAGATGAATGACTAGATGGAGGTATTTGACTGAAAAAAAGGAAGTAGTATAAATGTGTTCTCCATCTGTAAGGGGGAGAGGTGCTTCTTAGAAAAAACTGTCCCTGTTTTCAAAAGTTCCTTAGGGAAAGTGCTGTCTAATCAAGAGCCTGGCACCCATCTGGCAATAGGTCCCTTTTTGTTCCTGTAGCATAACTATATCACACATTCTAGTGTGATTTTCTGTGTAATATTGGCCATCACCTAGTGAGTTCCAACCAAGATCAACCCTTTTCCTATTGTTTCATCTCTGAAAATTTTGAAAGTAAAGGGCTTATGAAACAATATTAAGAACAAATTATTTTAAAATATGTGAAATATGTGGGTACATGAACCTTACCATCAGGAAATAGGGAAGAAGAAAAGTAGAGTGTAACTCACAAATACCAATGTAAATGTACACTGTGCCTTTGGTTTTTATATTTTGTTTCATTTTGTTTCTTTGAGACAGGGTCTCGTGTATTCTGGCTAGCCTCGAGCTTGCTATGCTGATGAGGCTGGCCTTGAAGGCTGACCCTCCTGCCTATGTCTCCTTAGTACTGGGATTTCAAATGTGAACCACCACACACAGCTCACTCGGGATTCGTAATCCAACACCATTACAATGGAAGAGGAGTCTATCAACTGGAGTTCATCACATGCCTTTTCTTGCACAAAACAAAAGTAATAACTATAGTTTCTTATGCTTTTCCTTCCCTTCTATTTAATTTTTTTAATTTATTGAATTTTGAGAATTTTATAGAATATATTTTGATCATATCTAGAACCCCATCCCTACCTGAACCCTTTATTCCCAACCCACACAATTTCATGCACCTGTCATAAACTTTAGCATCTACTGAGTGAAATTTGTGTCCCAAAATGCCCTTTGCTGTGAACCCATTCACTGGAGAAACCTGGTCAACCTATCTAGCATCATATGCTTACAGAACTGATTCTCCCTCTCCCAGCAGCCATCAGGTGCCAGTAGTTCCTCAGCTGAGGTTGGGGATTCTTCCTCACGTCCCCATTTCTATGCTGGCATTTTATCTGGCTTGAGCTCGCATGAATCTTATGCATGCTGTCACCATTGCTGTGAGTTCATATGAGAAACTTCCCCACTGTCTGGAAAGCTCTGTTTCCTTGTCATCCACCACCTCTCATTCTTACCATCTTTCTGCCTCTCTTCCTCAATGATCCCTGAGCCTTGGGCAGCAGAGGTTTGATATAGGAGCCCTATTCAGGGATAAGCACTCTGCTGTCTCTTATTCTCTGCACTTTGGCCAACTGTTGCTTTCTGTGTTAACCACCATCTGCTGCACGAGGAAGCTTCTCTGGTGAGAGTTGAGAGAAGTATTAATTCTTTGCACTCCCTGCTCTGCTAGGTTTCTGTGCCTTAGGTCTAGTAGAGGTTGCACTGTAGATATGTTACTTAGGGCTGGGAACCTGACAGACACTCATTCTCTGCATCTGACCAGTTGTGTATGGAACTTTGTAAATAACCTCCATCTGTTACAAAAAGAAGCTTCTTTGATGAGTGGTGAGAAGTACCTAACTCCAAATCCTTAGATGTGAGGCTATATCCTGATGTAACTGTAGGAGCCAGGAAAACAGAAAGAAGCCATGGAAGTAAAGGGGAAGAAAGATTTCCTTTCTGTTTTGGTTCATTTTGTCTTGGACATAAGAACTGCATATACTAATGGACTTTTTTTCAAACATGAAACAAGAACAGAAAAATATATGCAAAACAGTGACAGCACAGAATCCTTCTAATCCCCACCACCTATGTTTTATCACCTTTCCCTTAGCAACAATTTTCAGCAGCTCTATTTTACTGTCTTTCCAAAGTATTTACTTCTCTTTCTTTCTAAACTGATGTTTTATGGACTGTTGTTCTATACTACACATAACATAAACAAGTTAAGAGCCAAATGTAACTGATTTTTTGCAAACATAAAATTCAACCTTGGGTTGGGTGTGTAGCTCAGTGGTAGAGCAATTCACAAGCATAAATGAGGCCCTGAGTTCTATCTCAAGCTCTGAAAACTGTCATTTATTGATGTCATCAAGGCATTAGAGATTAGGCTACTAGGCTAAAGTGGGAAGGTAGTGTGGACATTCTCATGGATATTTTCTTTTTTATATGTATCTTTTGCTATTTTTTGAGACTCTCATATATGAGTATTGTGTTTGTACCATTTCTACCCCTGCCAGTCCTCACGACAACTCCTCCAGTGCGCCCACACTCCTTCTCAGTTTCCTGAGCCCTTCTTTATTATTGTCACATATACACACATACATTTGTAAATATACATATAATGCACTGGGTTCAATTACCAGTCCCCGTGTGTACCTGTGCTTAGAACTGACCATCTTGGATTAAACACCTTTTCAGGGAGATAGTCCCTGGAAAAACTGCAACTGCTTTCCCCTCCCTCAGCATCTGCTGATGGCCTGTAGCTCTTCATCTAGGTGTGGGACCCCAGAAAATTCCCCCATCCACACTGGCATATCAACTGGTTTTGTCATTACCTCATGAATATTTTCAAGGAAAAAAAGGGAGGAGCAGGGAAAGTTGTCTCATCTGACAATTTGGTTATATTTTTGTATATGCCATGCCAACTTTGGTAAAATACAAATTGATAAAAAAAAAAAAATATGTTCCTTTTAGCAAGGAAAGACCTAGTTCCTAACAAAATTATTACAAAATCAAAGTACTGACCTCTACCCATGCTCAAATAGCAGAATTCCTGCAGAAAATAGCCTTAGCTACAACTATCTAAAGTATCAGAAATATTCAGGTGGAAATAAGCATTGGACCTTCTCAAGAATCAGCCTGCCTTTTCTATGTAAGCAGTCTCATTCTCTTTTTTAAAAAAGATTTATTTTTTTTTAATGTATAAGAATGTTCTTCCTGCATGTATGTATGTGTACCACAGGTGTGCCTGGTGCCTTCAGAGGCCAAAAGAGGGTGTGGGATCCTCTGGACCTGGATTTACAGGTGGTTATGAGCTGTCATACAGGTGTTGGGAACCCAGTCCTTGTTCTCTGCAAGACTAGCAAGTGCTCTTAACCACTGAGCTATCTCCCAAGCTGTAACAGTCTCGTTCTGAAAACATGAATTATCAGAATGAAAATTCCAGGTTCTTGGTATTTCATGCATGGACTGGACTTTGCTGTCCCATTTACAGGCCTGGTCTTAGAATAGCAGCCTGGGATGAGCCAGGAATCTTTCTCCATTTATTTCAGAATAAAACTGAGACCAGGGAAAGATTCTTGCCTCTGTGATTCAGACATTTGCACCTGCCGTACAATGGCAACCTGGGGCAGAATAAACATATCAGAAACTGAGGTCAGCATGCATTCAACCTCTGTTGAAAGACTCATCCTCGAAACTTGAATTCAAGCTTTCTAAGCTCGGCTGACCTACTCCTTATAAATCAAGTCGATCAAAGCAGAAATTACAGATTCAAATTTATGGTAGAGCAAAGAAAATGAAAACAGAGAGATGAGTCAGAAGGCAGGAGGCCACATAACTCGGTTTTTTATAGCATAAAGCATTATGAATTTTGCTGGACCTCAACCAAAAGGATGCTTCTTTTAAAATGCTGTTCCTTTAAGTTTTAATTTAAAAATAGGGTATCTATTCCATCAACCCCAATTTTTTTTAATTAATTCAAATCTAAGAATTAACTATAATATGAGTCTATATATACAACAGGAACTTACTGAGCAGTGTTCTGGATGCTAAAGCCTTAAAACACTACAGGCCAATGCTTCACCCTTGTGAAGCTTGGGGTCCATGAAGAAGGTGTATTAATTACTTTCTTTATTGCTGTGACAAAAGGCTAACAAGAAGTAACTTACAGGAAAAAGGTTTATTTTGGCTCACAGCCGTCCTGGTACAGAAGTTATGGCAGCAGGAGCTGACTACACTGTAACCACACTCAGGAAGCAGAGAGGTGAATGCTGGTGCTCAGTTCACGTTTTCCATTTTATTCAGTCTAGGAGTCCAGCCCATGGGATGCTGCTGTCCACATTTAAGATGAGTCTTTCTACTCCCATTAACCCAGCCTAGAAACCCATCACAGACATTCCCAGAAGCTTGATTCCTAGGTGATTCTAGATGTTAGGAAGCTGACAATACTAACCATCACAAGAGAGGGGAACAAAACATAAGAAAACGTTATAGAACTATATGGAATTATATATGTACATCTATAATAAGCTATACTATATTAAAACAATATGTACTATAGCCTATAATTATATTATATATATATACTTGTAGCATAGTTTAATACTGTACATTATAATATTTTGATGCACAGTAAAGCTTATTATATTGAATGCCTATGTATGTATCATTTCATATATTATACTTACATATGCTTTTCAAGAAAAACATGAGTAACTTGTTTGTGCCTCACCTTGTAATTCAGAATAAAAATCTTATCTCTGAGGAATTGCCAGGCCCAACCTTGGCCTATGTCTACACCATTTTATGGGGCATATTACCTCTGCTGAGCTCAGTAATTGCCAGGGCCACAATGGAGATCTGCCTCACCTTGTAATTCAGAATAAAAATCATATCTCTAAGGAATTGCCAGGCCCAACCTTGGCCTATGTCTACACCATTTTATGGGGCATACTACCTCTGCTGAGCTCAGTAATCGCTAGGGCCACAATGGAGATCAACCCCCAGGCGGTGTGAGCTGAGAAGTGATATGTCCGTTAACAGGATGAGAAATGAATGCAAGTGAATTCTCCACCCTCCCAGCAGCCACTGCTCCCACTTTCTTGCCCTTCTTGATCCCCCTGCCAGTTCTCAGAGAAAAAGATGAATATTACGAATGATGTTCACTTCATGTCTCAGTGACCTAGAAAGGAGAGTGTGCAGCAAGGCATGGCGGTGCGGTAATGATGCTCAGCCGAAAGCAAGGTGCTGACAAAAAAGAAGAGAGAGGTGTAATTGAGAGCCGCTTTGAAAGCCCCAGTGCTTCCCCTTCTACACCTCTTCCCAGAAGCCTGGGCCTTTGGGGCTGCCTGCAGCTTGACCACAGGCCTGGGTCCCTGTCTCCGAGTTAGTCCCTTCTGTTTGAAGAGATGGAGGGTTTTGTCATCATAAAAACTGTCTCAACGGAATCAGCCCAGCATGCCTCAGAGTTCTATGATAGGAGTGGTCACTTCTCTACACCAAAGACTTTTTTAAAACATCATTAAATTAAAACCATATAAGTTACAAAGAAACTAGCATAGTCTGCATGGCTTCTATTCAGGTGAGCAGGGAGAGGGAACTCTGGTGGCCACTGTTGGGACTCCCCTAGATCCTTTTGTAGGGCCAGCATCTCTGGTCTCATCCTGTAGCTGCCCAGAACCAGCTGCTCACCTCTGTTCCCTTCTTTAGGGACTGTTGTACCTGGGGAGCTATGTGTGTCTCTCCCTAGTCTAATGTTAGCTACTAACACGGGGTCACAAGTCTGGGCCATGGGCTGGTTTTCATTTGGGACCACGTAAATTCCACAGCACCAATCCATGGGGATCAAGTTAGTCCCCAGAAGAGAACACAACGCTGATACATAGCTTCCTCCCTGCTCTGCAGATTCCTGAGCCATGACCCAGTCTCTGCTTCTCGGGAACCTGTCCTGGGACAGGAACTAACATGGGTAACCACCATTCGTCTTCTAGAGCCTCGTGAAACCTTTGATCTGTGAGGTTCACTGCATTAACTGAATATTAATATTAAGGAAGTGAGACTCAAGGGAAGCCAGAGATTTCCTCAGTCTCCTGTCTATCTAGTCGGCAGTGAAAGGGCCCTCTGACCCAAACGCGTCCTCTTTCCAGCCAGGGTAAGGTTGCCTTGTTCTCTTCTACTGCTCCAGAGAAACAGCTACTTTAGAAGACCACTCCTTGATCTCCACCCCAGTTCTCTCCTCTCCTGTTAGAAGGCCCTGACCTTTGTTGCTAAGTCTTCATCTTGTATTACTCAGAAGCTCCGCCCTGTGGCTTCTTCAAGAAACATGATCCCCACAAAACTGATAGGATTCAAGGCATTACTTAGACCAGTGACCCAAGTAGTGGAAAAGCTTTCTGCACACTTTGTTTTCTGTAGTAAATCTGTGTGTGTGGCTTCACTTGTGCTGAACACAGTCTCTTTCTCGTGTCTGTACAAAATGGGTTGGGGTGTTTTCAGGAGGCAAAGAAGACACATGAGGCTCAGTCCAGAGCAGAAGTGTCCTTAACTAACACAAAGAAGGAGGAATATGGGTTCTTGGGGTGGTGCCCTGGTCTCTCCAGCCTAGACAGTAACAGCTGAGGGGTGCAGGTCCCAACACAGAGTTGTAAATTTTACTGTTCCTGTTTACCATTTCCCTAAATGTCATGAAGATGGTAAGATGGGTGGGACTCAGGGTTCAGAAGGCCTACAAAATAGACACTGGATGCAAGGGAATTATTAACAAATAGGATTGGAACATATAGCCCCTCTAAGAATGTCAAAGAAGAAATAAATTTTCAAGATAAAGTTTAAAAGTTTTAAGCATTCAAACTGTAAAATTTACATACAATTTTATGAAAAGTTTTCTCAAGCTTTTCCATTAGTTGTCTACAAAAGGAAATATAATGAGATTACATCAGCATTATGATGAACTCACAT
This sequence comes from Nannospalax galili, assembly GCF_000622305.1. Classification (NCBI taxonomy): domain Eukaryota; kingdom Metazoa; phylum Chordata; class Mammalia; order Rodentia; family Spalacidae; genus Nannospalax; species Nannospalax galili. Next base: position 759,490 of record NW_008331836.1, on the reverse strand, counting down.
GTGTCTGTTGAAAGTACAGTGCCATCCTTAATTTGCCAGTGCCTGCACTCTACCAGCTGGCACACCAGAAACCCGGGGTGTTACAATTTTTAGTTGGTGGCTATATCTGCATATATATGTATGTGTGTTTGTGTGTATGTATATGTAGATGTATATCTATCATTGTCTATCTACCTATGCATCTACTAATCTGCCTGTTTGTCTGCCTATCAATCCCATCTGTCTGTCTATCTATCTATCTATCATCTATCTATCATCTATCATCTATCTATCTGTCATCTATCTATCTTCACTTCATGGTTATTTGATTTTCACATGGCAGACACCTCCATTTTAATATATGTGTTAGCAAACAGGATAAGCAAGCTTCAAACTGACTAATTCATAGTTTTACACACAGTACAAAGCCATAGCTCAATAGTCTTGACTTGCAGAACTGTCTACATTCTAGGTAGGTGACTATCTGGTGCCCACTTTAACTACATCGTGTTGCTTCTGGCTGTTACTTGTGTACACAAGCCACTTGAACTCCATCTTGTCCCTAATTTACCACTTCCAGAGTTCTTAAAAGATATCTTAAAGGGACAGCTGTCTTCAAAGATACTAATGTCATTAAAAACACAAAGGAGCTGGAGAGATGGCCTAGTGGTTAACTGCAGTCGGTGATCTTGCAGAGGATCTGGGTTTGGTCTCCAGCACCCAGTGCAGCTAACAACTATCTGTAACTCCAATTACAGGGCACCTGATGTCCTCTTCTGTCCTCTACAGGTATTCTATACATGAAGTGCACTTACATGTAGGCAAAACACTCATATGCATAAAATAAAAATAGACAAAAAAAAATTTTTAAACACACAAAAAGAAAAGCTAATGAATTACTCCAGATTAAGAAAGACCAAAGACATATAACAATGAAATACAATATATGATTCTAGACAGGGTCCTATGCTAAAGAAAATACTATGAAGAGTGACTGGGTTGGAATGTGGACAATAGGATAAAAATACTGCATCAATGTTAAACTTACACCATGGCTATGTAGGCGGTAACCGTTTTTCCTGGGAAATACACATGAAGTATTATGGAATAAAAGGTCACAGTGTCCCATTTATTCTCAAGTAGTATTCTATCTCTATGTTAACATACAGACATTAATGTACATGCATTCTCTTATGTCCTTAGATATTATTCTCATAGTCTAAGTGAAGGTTAAATATATAATCCAGTGGTAGAGTACTTGCCTAACATGTTCAAGGCCCTGGGTTCAATCCTCAGTCCTGCAATAAAAAAGACATTTAAGTGCCATCTATTAGCTAATAAATATTAATGTATACACAGCTATATACACTCATTTATATGAGAGGTATAGAAATGAGACAAAATGCCACTCATAGATGATTCTGGATAAAGAAGGTGCAGTATTCTTTGCCCCATTCTTGTGATGTTTCTGATCATTTTGGGTTATTTCCCAAAGAAATGAACAGAATTGCTTCAAGATGCAACTGTGAAATAATCACTGGGTTTTATCTGTCTCATTATTTATCCATATACATGATATTGCATGAATATTGACAGGCACGAGCATTTTGTAAGCAGTGAATTGATGCTAAAAGCCTAAGGGAGGATGAGTCATGTTGAGGCTAAATATAGACTTTCTTTGCATTTTATGGCAGTTTGGGGAGTACAGGCTTGCTAAGTGTGAGTCTGGCTTTGTGTGACTCAAAGCAGCATCAGGTGTGGTGGGAGGCATTAACCAGGTACAGAATAAACTCAGGTGCGGACATGAGAGGATCTTTAAAGAGTTGAGGTGGTAGACCGTACTACAGTGATTTGGAGAGGAAGTGATGGTCTTTGAAATGGATTCTTGTTCCAATATGTCATCATTTGGTAAAGCTTGGATTAAAACAGTGAACAAGAAACATCTTCAGCTGAAAAAAAAAATTAGAAGCAAGTTTGAAGGAAGTAAAGAAATGGAGACTTATCTCTCCATTTATATAAATCCAGTCCTCCCAGTCTCAGCCTTTCCTGTCTTCTCTATTAATGGCTGGGGCAGTGGAACTCTGCACAGGGAGCTCCTTTTCAGACTTAGAGATGTTGAATTGAGTCTCCAAAGGGGGCTGGTAAAGGTAACAAATAGACTATCTATGGGAGGCATTTGGGAACCAAACTCAGATGAGGGAAAACTGAAACCCACATGAACTAAATTTCTTCACACCAAGAATAGAAGCGTAGGTGCTAGGTCCACATGAAAATAGTCCTCTTGTAACTTCATTAGGAAGACTACTAATACCTGCAGCCTTCATGATTCAAAACTTCACAATTTTTATTTAACAAAATAAGTTTGTTTACAGAAAAATGCCCCACTGATCATCAGTTAATTTACTTTATGTAGCTTTTATTTACTCCTACCATGCTACAATATTTTATACAGCCACCTCTATGAAAAACAAAAAGGTGTTGACAGATAAACGGCCATACTATGCCATTTTATCTTTGTGGCCAATAAAAGAACATTCTACAACTTATAAAAGGATTTTGAGTAGTTAGAACTTCGCCCTCTGTGCTGGCTCCTTGTTACATGTTAAAGACAAAGCCTCTTTGTCTTCCTAAAAGTGCCATGGGATCTGTAACAGCCTAGTATGTTTGGCTATTCAATTTTATATGTCATCAGGAAGATGAAGTGCCAAAAGCACAGCTGGGGTCTGGGTTTAGACTAGCTCAGGGGAGAGAGTACCACATAGTCAATCACTTCCCACACAAGCCAGATTTCTCCCTAAAGATTAGTCTCTGTGCCAATAAACTATAGGCCTATGTTTCTCAGGCTATGACGAACTCAAGACAAGTAGCCTAAATGTTTGCAATCCTGACATGTAGGATTTGGGGAGTGTCCACTGCACAGGAAGAACCTACCTTAACCATTATGCGGCCTTTGCAGAGTCACCTCACAGGGATTGGTGCTGCAGAGAGCCTGTGAGGCGCAGAGGGCCCCCAACTGCCCACCTCATTTGTGCCTCTCTAACTATCCGTATTCCTCTGAGGGGTTGCCGATTTGAGGACCTGATTCCTCCATCGAGACATGTAAGAACCTACAGTTTCAATATAGGACAGCAAGTTGCTGAGCCCTGGGTGTCTAAAACATGCAGAGTTGGTGTGCTGAGTGAGTTGACTCAGAGAATTTGTTGGCTCCAGAAATGAAATGAATAAACCCTAATTCTTAGGATCAGGACAGTTCACCCAAGTACTCAATAGAAAAATGTTCTGAAAAATGTATTTGACTCCGCGGGGCTTCTTAAGGATATGTATATAGCCTTTCACTTGTCTATTTTATTCAACTGCAAAACCGTCATGAGTTTGGTCTTTATTCTTTGCCGTCATTAAAAGGAAAACCGTAATTGGAAGGGTTTGTTAGCAGCACTGTTACTTTTTCCTAATAGTTTGTATAGTTTCTAATGACCCAAGTGCCACACAGGAGGCCTTTGTAACGGAGCAGTGTCACCACAGGAGCCGTGCAAAGTGAGTGTTACTTAATCACAGCCACCAAAGATGAAAAATGTAGTATTTCTTAAAGAAACCTGTGAGGCTATAATTCTAAAATGCCACTAATGTAATGTGGAGGGTGAGAAGCCGTTCATTTCTAGCCTCTCTTTTATCCCCTCATTTGAATGCTTTTGGCAAAAATAAAAATTTCTAAAGGGCATGCATAATAGCAGAACTTGATGCAGAGGGAATGTGTAGCAGAACTTGAAGCTGTGGAATATGGAAACAGACCCTGGTGAGCATGTGGCATGCCAGGAGAGGTCACTGTGCTGGTGGGGGTGTAGAGAGCAGAACATGGAAACAGACTCTGGTAAATGTGGCATGCCACGAGAGGTCACACCCAACAGGTGGGGGTGTGGAGAGTGACCCATCTGTAGAATCGCTGTTGCCTAGTGGTTGGGCCCACATTCAAATACAATGATTTTAAATGCCAATTCAGAATCAGTGAGATGAAGCATGCTGGCCTAAGTATAAGCATTTCTGTCATATAGTGAGGTCTTTAAATTCAAGCCCTGTGCCTGTCTAGTGGGCCTCGGTTGCTGACTTGAGCTTTTGTCCACAGTTGACACTCCTCACGTCCTCTGTACGGCTAGGCGGATCGGCCCACTTCTGATGTGGGCCCTGATGTGAAATCTATGTGCTTTGCTTCATCAGTTAGGTTTCCTGATGAAGTTCCGGGTCTCTGAGGTCAGTCACTGTGGAGCTTCTTATGTAGGGGCAAAGGACTTTGAGGGTGGTGCAGTAAGTAAAAGTGTTTGGACATATGGGGAACACAGGTAAACAGGAACCTATAAAGCAGGATGTTAACCTCATGTTAGGATCAGGAAATGCACAAATTTCTCACAGTTCTGAGAAACATGGCAGAGTTCATCCCAGTGAATTTCCATAAAGGACGATACTTTGTGGCAAAGGTCAGTTTTGGAAAAGCAAGAGATGAGGAACTGAGAGCTGCCATAGTTCAATGAAGACCCTGAAAGATGACAGCATATGCAGATATACAAATGTAAATGTATATTCATATTTTCTATCTGTGTTTATATACATAAACACATGCACACGTTCATTCAGGTTGCCATATTTAGCAAAGTACAGGATGTGCAATTAAATTTTAATTTCACATAAACTAGTAGTTTTTAGGCTACATATAAGGTATGCAATATCTGAAATACAAATTAT
>NW_008331836.1:746793-754578 GCF_000622305.1 Nannospalax galili | reverse complement strand
TATATAATATGTAATATATATAATCACACTCAACCAAGGAAAAATCTAAGAAAAAAGACTGGAAAATATAAAGGTATCAGATACAGGATATGACTCCTAAAACCTTATTCTTTCTAGTACCTTCTTTGCCACTATTTTTCTGTGTGAACACCTCCTATGAACAGGCAGTGTGGTACATACTGGTATGTATGTCCTGTAAATGACACCTGATCTGCAGTCTTCAAAAGAGTTGAAATTCCACTAGTGTCCTCAGCATGCTTCCTTGTGCCCTCTGACAGTCCCTTCCATTCCTATGTGAAAGGTGTGAAGGCCTCTCCTCTTAACTGCACGAAGAAGCCTCTGTGGACTGGAAAGTGCCTTGAGATTTCAGGGACACAGTTTTCATTATAGTAAACCCTGAAGGATCAGAGGTGCTTGCAGTTTTGAAAAATACAGAATGCTTGTGATTTTGAATAATAAAATTAATGTTTTCAAATCACTTCCTATATATAAACAAACAACCCTCTCACCCCCCAGTGTCAGTCTACACATGCACATCCACACTTTTGTTCTAGCTGACCTCCTTAATTCACAAATCCTCTGGTTCTTTGTCCAAGAGGCAAAGTGTGCTGCTGTAGCTACCCCATAGGGCTGTCATGAGGTATGTGTGAGACAACGCAAATATGCCCCTAGGTGTGATACCAAGAAGAAGTTGTAAGAGCTGAAAGACACATGAAGTAAAAACTCAGCCACTGTTAAACAGCATCCATGGACATCTAAGTCAGACACCATCTCAAGAGGCATGGCACACAGTTCTGAGAAATATGGCAGAGTTTGTAGCAATGAACTCCCATAGAGAACCGTATTTTGTGTGTGGCTCTGGTCCACTTTGGAAAAGCAAGAGAGGAATCCTCAGCTGCCGTAGTTCAAAGAAAACTATGCAAGAGTAAGTGTGGGCTTTCCTAGAATGTGGTCCAGAACCAAAACCCATGCCATGCTTAGAATGTTTGCTCAGTGTGTTGGGAGCATCCTCAGGCTATGAGAATAAATTTATCTTTGATGCTGACACATTAAAATAGATATTCAAAAATGTTCTTTGTAGTAAAAAGATAGATAGCCTCTGAGACGCCCTGTCACTAGTGAAATAGACTGTGTTATAAGAGATACGAGAGAGAGAGAGAGAGAGAGATTCCATACTCCCTATCACAATTAGGTAGAATAGAAATTTAAATTAATTTTTAGTTGGGGTTTAGAGGACATGCAAGTAAAGAATTTTAATTTTCATTTTGGCTGTATAAATATATTTTCAAAGCAGCCATGTCTTGAAAACCACAAAGCCAAGTGCATGTTACATAATGATGTTATATTGCACCTTTACATCTTGTCAACCATTATTGATCTGTAACCTCTGAACAAGAAAGTAGACTTTTTTTTTTAAAGAATCTTCTTTGAAGTGTATATAAAGGAAACTGTAGAAAAATTTCATTTTAAGATACTGGGTGGTTCTAAGCACTCAGCATTGACCTTTTACCTTCAAGGCTGTGTCTTGCCCCATACCTACCTCTCCCTGGGACTACAGTAAACCTGTCAAGGCAGATTGCTCTTGGAGTTGAAACTAAATGGAACAAGCTGAAGAATCCCCCCCACCCCATGATTAATGGACTTCAGATGGCTTGTCAAAACCACTTGGTGTTAGGAGTTGGCATAACCCTCCCAGGTGTTTGTTAAATGTGTCTATATTTGGTTCATTTCCTGCCTTGGCCCGTCACTGCCACACCACTGTATTTGCCTGAATAGAAACTTCAGTTTCACATCCGAAACATTAATCCAAGTCAAATAAATACTGGGAAATACAAATTGTCAGAGACGGAGGCGCTTTTATTGACTAATATGCTAATTGGTCTGTGGATTTAGTCAGAGGCATGACAATTTGTCGGATAGATGATGTAATTTCCATGTCTCTGTTGAGATAAAAATATTGTGAGCTTATACCATTATATAACTAATGATATAGACATGTGGGGGCTTTAGGTCTCAAAGTATAAATCTACAGGGAGAAAGGAGATTGGAAATGCTATTACTAGGGAGACAGAGTAGACTGAAGGAGTGGAAAGCATTGGGACCAGTCCCATGAGATATTGCTCCCCGAGTGCCCTTCGCAGCATTAAGGAAATGCCCCAGCTAGGGATCTTCCACTTTTCAGACCCTAGGAAATCCTCCATTCTTACATTTTTGCTTCTTGCCAAGTGTGTTTGTTCAAGTTCTCAAATTTAGAAAAGGGGACTTGATAGCAATATTATTCTACTAGGGCTACCACAACAAAATGCCACAGACCAGGGAGGACACTTATTTTCTTTAGATTCTGAAGGATTTCATTTCTTCCAACATTCAGGTTGTTGCCTTCTTAATGTGTCCTGGTGTGGCTGAGAGAATGTAAGCTCTCTGGCCTCTCTTTCTAGAAGGATGTTAACCACATTGGGCTAGAGCCCCACTCTCATGACATCATTTAACCATAATCATCTCCCAAAAGGCTTTGCTTCCAAATACTTATGTTGGAGGTTGGGACTTCAACATGCAAATTTTTAGTGGACACAATTTAATTCATAACAAGTAAGAATAAAAAAGTGTGTGTATTTTGGCCAATTCCCATTGTACATCTACTATAAAAACATTCTTCTGTCACTTTTGATAAATATACATTTGACATCAAAACACTGAGTGGAATATTTTACCAAGAAATGTAAATTTTTAGGAATGTTACAAATAGGCCCTATTCCCTCAAGAACAAATTTTGTAGCTGTACTTTATAGCTGATGTTGGGCATTTTTAATGTTGACTTGTGTTTGGAATTTTGCTTTTTATGCAGCTTTCTTTGCAGGAAAAGTAATGTTTTAAGTTTAATTGTACCCCATAAACCACCAATCACTATCCTATGGTAGGAAATCTAACACTGATCAAATTCTATTTCCTCAAATATAGTAAATGTAAGCAGCTGTTTCAACTCTTTAGTCTTTTTTGTCCTCTGGCACACAATTATAAAGGAACCCCATCCTGGATGTGATAGCTGAGGTTCACAATCTGTAACATAGTAGTTACTGGCTATATATAAAGAAGAGATAAAAGATTGAAAAATGAAATTAACAGATTCAGGTAAAAGTCTTAATGCAGGTAATGGATTGAAAAGTTGTAGTCTTAAAGTCAGTTTCCCTTTTCAGAATTAAAGCTTGCTTATCTTTTAGGGTAAGTAAAGAAATAGCATTTTCATTCCAGGAAATAAAGTAGAAAATCATTTGATAAACCAGGGAACAAGTATCACTGACAGGAAGCAGGAGGGGACAATGAAAGCAACTTAAAATTTAAGTGCTATAAATGGGGAAATAAAATCTTTGGATTATAATAATAAGGACAAGAATTCCCCAGTATGAAATCACAGAAGTGAGATTATGGAGGACATCGTCTGTAGTTAAACCCCATTCTGACAAAGGAAATAAATTTGGTGACCTTGGGCAACCTTTCCCTGTTCGTAATTGCAACACATCAGTAATTGGGAAATGTCTTTAGGGAAGTGTTCTCTGAAACGACCTCCTGCCTGAACAACATCACCCTAACACACAATTCATAAACCATTTCACTCCTCTTCACTGTGTCGAGTACACATCTGAAGTGTGAGGCCATGATGATACTGCGACTGTTTGTTCAACCCCCTACTGGAGCTAGGATTCACACCCTGGAGTTGTATGACTTGAGTGAATTCAGATTAAATCTTTGTTCTCATTCAGTCTTTTGGCCCAGCCACCTTAAATAAGACCACCACCCCACCGACAGATGGAGGACCTTCTCCAGATAATGATCCACAGGACATTTCTTTCAGGAATCAGACAGGGCAGTAGATCCAGCCCACCATGGAGCGTTCAGGGCAGTGACATGCCAGGCTGGCATTATCATCTCATTTGCGACCTGCTTGTTGAACAGCTTCTGTGCTGGAAACTACATTAGGCATCTGGGGAGAAGTGCCGTGGTACGCATTTCATTCCCTGCCCATGAAGAGCTTTGCCAGACCTAATACATCAGCTGAAATCTGCCTGTCTCTCCTTCACAACAGGAGACGGGAAGAGAAAGTCAAAGTGTATTGCTAAAGCATCCATTCGTTTTATCAATTTACTAAACTGAGTTGAACTCAGCTGCTATGGACTTCAGTAGTGTTTTGGGGGTGACATCATGACACAGCTTAGCAGAGGGAAAAAAGGCAGACAGGCATGCAGATCTCACACCCTCCCTTGAGTCATGAAACCCCTAAGAGCTCTGTTAAGCACCTCTTCCACAGAGAGGTGCTGAGGTTTCCCATGGGTCTGAGAAAGCATGGTACCTTGGTGTGAAACCCTCTAGACCACTTGTTAGCTGCCTGACTCTGCTATGATTCCCTTGCTCATAGAATGGGGGTGAAGGAAACAGTTCTTTTCCATTCAGCTGTTTGAAGATTCAATGGGTAGAGAATAGTTGTAAACTATTCTGTGCAGGACCTGACACATTACAAGCATTCAATGTATATACTACTTGTTATTCATCTATAGAAGTTTCTATACCTAGGAGTTTCTTGATAACTTCCCATTCCTCTTTTCATCTCCAGTTGTCCTCCTTGGGCATAGATAGAATTTGGAAAGAAAGTTTTCTGCTATGAAAAGAAACCCACAAGAGCCACAATGTTTCAAGAGCATTGGAAACCAGTTTCTAAAGGAATATCTAAATTAAAAATTAACCAAGCAGGGTGGCCTTGAGCAAGTCCCTTAATCTTTCTGTTTGTCACAGGCTGAACTTTAAGATGAAGAATTAAATTATATGATATCTAGACTCCCCTTAATCACAGTAACACATGAGTCTGACATTACCACTGGTTACACCCATGTACCTAAAGCCATTAGCTCAGCTGGTGAAAATATAGCATCGGGACCAAAGTTAAGACCATGATACAAGATGCAAGCCCAATGAGTTGCATTTTTCAAGCTGTGGGCAGAGGAGAATACATAGCAGTGAATTATTTTTGAATGAATCAGTTACTCAAGAGTCCAGGCTCTGCTGACAACAGGCAGGTAGCTTCATTTTCAATATACTGCAGGAGAGAAAAATCTGAATATTGTGGCAACCTATGGTGTTATGAGAGGGTGCATGGGATGAGGGTGTGTGTTCTTCATATTCAACTCAACTCAGGGTACATCATCTCATATAACAGTGTGATAGTAGAGAGTAAGATGATGAAGACAGCATGATCCAAGCAGAAAAAGAGGAGACAGGCTTTAAGCTTACATGTTTGGGAAAAACCTAATTCAATAATGTGGTGGTTTGAATGCAAATGTCCCCCATAGGCTCCAAGTATTTGACATTTTGTCCCCAGTGGGTGGTGCTGTTTGGGGAGGTTTTAGGAGGTTCAGCCTTGCTGGAGGAAGCACATTACTGGGGGCAGGCTTTGAAAGTTCTAAGCCTTGCCAGATTTCCAGCCACTCTCTGCTTCCTATGCCTGCTTGAAGATGGCCTCCTCTGGCACCATGCTTCTCCCACCATTGTGGACTCTAATCTCTTTGGAATCATCAGTCAAGTAAAACCTTCCTTTTATAAGTTACCTTGGTTACGGTGTTTCATCACAGCACCAGAAAAGTAACAAACAGATTGAGCACTGATTTGTGTGGATTTGGAGAGTTTACAGTGACAGGGTAGAAATATAGAAGTTGAAATGGTGTTAGAGGTCAGTGGCAAATATGAAAATCATCTTACATTCCATACTAGGTGTGAAGTGCTTAGAGAAGATGTTGGAGGGGAACAGAGTACATGTGAGAGATGCCTTTTACCTCCTGAAAACCTGGGGTCCTGTGATGGCGGGAAAGGGGAGAAGCAGACCTTGAAACATCACACTTGGCAGTTGACTGATTCTGTTCCAGGATCTAACAAAGTGATTAACATCAAACAAATTAAGGTGCTCCTTAAGAAACTACAACATGATCAAGGGCTGTTTGGGAGGTGACATCTAGTTAGCATAGAGAAATGTGCCCTCATGGTTCACTTCCTCAGGCAAGGTGTGCTGTCTCTGAGTTGGCTATCAGGTGTGATTTGATCTCCAGGCTGCTCACAGATATCAAGAAGTCGGGGGCCTGACAGTGATGCATTGCTGGATAGGATGCTGAGGCTGATTATGATTCGGGTGACAGAAATGAATCACCCCCTGAATATGCTGACATTGGCACTGCGGGGAAAGACAGAGCCAGGGTTCTTGCAATGTCAGTAATGAAAAACAGGAATTCAACTCTGACAGGAACTGTGTTTGCTGAGACTGAGGTGCATAATATTGGTGGTAACCTTCCAGTCCAGACCACTTTCTATTCCTGTACGAAACATAAGGAAGATGAAATCTTAGCATCTTTGGAGGAGGTGATTTGCACGTGGCCTTTTTCTTCTCACTTTACAGATCTTACTACACATAAACTATGATATAGTTACAAAACACTGATCATTTGCTAACTTGCATTTAGAGGCTGGTCATAAGTGACGTCCATTTAATAAAATCATCAGGATGTTACCATGATAAAGCTTGACAAAAACCTGATAATTGAGTCAATCCTCAAAATTTCAGTGATCCTCAAAAAATTTTGTGATCATTTCACCACTCCTCTGGTCCTGATTTATTGTCATGTACCTCTGGTTTTGTGGGAATAAATTAATGTTCTATCTTCATTCCTCAGTTAGTCTGTAATTCCTTCAAAACAGGAGTCAGTCACTTAAAATTCTCTATAAATACTTGGTGTTTCCAGCACACAGTCCTTTGCATGTTTTGGCATCTCAAGAGCTAAGTGAAATCATGGTGACCTTAGCATCACTAAATAAAAAGATGTCCTAGGTCTTGTGAGGGCAGGAAAAGGTAAGGTTGCTTTAATGAGGCAATACTGAATCAGCAGAAACTGGACATCAATCAGTGGGAGTCTATGTAAGATGACGAAGAGATTCCTCTGCATCACTCCCACAATGATGTAAAGATGAAACTAACAGAACCCCAGTGGGTGAGAGGAGCCCTCCAAGGAGAGCCCCAGATGAAGGCTCTGAGCACATACATCCTTTCCTGGTGGGACTGGAAATCAAAAGAGAACTTTATGAGAGGTAGAAAATAATCCTACTTTCAACACCTCACAGGAGGCTAGCATTAGAGAAATCACTAACTTCTTCGATCACATAGCCTCGGGTCATTCTTTATGAGCCCTTGTACTTTCAAATGCCCCAATTTATAGATTAAACAGATTTTGTACGTTTATAAATACAGGGCTCATTAGTAGGAGCTATGTTTAGAGTGCTGGAATTCATTTTCCTTTGTTTTGTTTTTAAGCAGATCCAGGTTTTACTAAGTCCTATTTATTCTAAAGCAAAAAACATAACAAGGAGCATTCTGAGAAGCAACTCACAAGCTCAAGTACTATGAATTGAGTCTCCAAAAGAGCACATTATATTTCTGGAAAGCAGTGAGAAATTTTGCATAATTACATTGTTTCAAATTATTACTTCCTGTTGTTTTCCAGAATTGGTTAAAAAAGTATTTAATCTCCTTTGTCCCTAGACTCACCATAATAAATATTAAGGTAATACATTCATTACAGTTACAGTGACCTTCACTCCAAAGATAGTATCCATTCATTGTAAACCTTGTTCAGACAGCCCCTCCAACACAGCATTTGAAGAGTCTCAATTCTTAATTATTTCCAGGTCAACTATATTAAGACTAGGTAGATCGATGCCTCAGTTGCTTTCAATCTCAGAATTCACACTTCTAGG
>NW_008331836.1:720749-746077 GCF_000622305.1 Nannospalax galili | reverse complement strand
AAATTACAAATGCCAACTAAAGCCTACAAACATGAACAGCAAAACACATAAATCAATCAACCATTTCTGTATATACCAGGTACTTACATAATCCACTCTGAGATAGGCATAAAGCACTGGCAGTAAAAACACTTTTTCTCTCATTTCTGTTCTAATTAGTTCAGGCTTACCTTCATTTGGGGCTCTGTGAAACATCACCAGCACTACAAATGCCAACTAAAGCCTACAAACATGAACAGCAAAACACATAAATCAATCAACCATTTCTGTATATACCAGGTACTTACATAATCCACTCTGAGATAGGCATAAAGCACTGGCAGTAAAAACACTTTTTCTCTCATTTCTGTTCTAATTAGTTCAGGCTTACCTTCATTTGGGGCTCTGTGAAACATCACCAGCACAGATAATAACTATGAAAATAATAGATTCAAATTCCATAGATTTGAATCTAAAAAGCACTGAATTTACAATTTATCAAACAAATATGAAATTTAGATATTTCATTGACGGATAATATTACTTCAGTTCCCTTTGCTAGTTGAACCACCTGAACAGGTAGGGAGAGAAAGAAGTTCTTATAAATTTTGTCAGTAGAATAAATTATGCTCAACTTTTGTGTCCTCTACCTGATGAATACAAGGCCATCAGGTCTTATACAATTGAGTGTCTTGTCCAGCACTATATCCTCAATGCGTGTATTTGATGAATCTTTATGAATATTTATGTTATAAAATATTTCCTTCAATGTATGAGCTAAGACATGACTTTGTAAACTAAGAACCTCAAAGGTATGCAAATCATAAATTTAGCCTTGACATGGGTTAAGTTCAATAAAATTCAACTCTAGGTCTGATACAACAGTCTTTTTCACAATAGGAATGAAATATTTACTGACTGGTTAATCTAGGACACGTTTAATGCTACATGCAGACATTTTATTGTGTGCTAACAGTATCTGTTACCTGTAAAATATGCTTCTTTGAGCCTGTACCCACATTTTTTTTCACTTTTGAACTTCCACTTGGTTCTGTAATTTCTCTTACATGGTTTCTTTGTTACTGCTAATCAGATTCCAAAACCAGGGATACTGAAAAATCCAGGGACTCGGGGTTGCACTTGTGGTCCCCAGGCATGTGTTCTTATAATTGTGAACATCTGGCCTTTTGATGGTGTCAAATCTCAATGGTTATTATGCTTCTGACCTGGTTTTACATCCAGTAGTGATTTAAGTGAACTTAGCATTTGTCTATGTAGTAACCATCTGCCTAGTGACAAAAAGTAAGAAAGATGGAGCGGTCTATTTTTCCTGTAAGCTTGAAGACCAGGTCAGGTGAGGAATTGCAGAAAAGTTTCCAAGTCTCCTTCATTCTCTTCACCAGGCAAGAGCAGCTTGGGATCCTCTGTGTCCTGTCTTGCCAGCACAGAGACACATGCACATGTTTTCATCTGTTTGATGAGAAGGACCTGCTACTTCATTCTGATAACATCAACTCAGGGCCATCTTACGTGTGCCATTTAGGTCTCTGTGCTTGGTGACTTCATTTTCCTCTCTGAAGCTGGAGAGAATGAGGCCACTTTTCCACCATTAAATAGTGTATAAGGTATGATGGTGCATGCCTGTAATCTCAACACTTGGGAAGTGAAGCAAGAAGATGTAACGATTCAGGTCAGCCTGTGCTATATAGTGAGCTCCAGGCCAGTTTGGGAGACTGTCTAAAAGGAGAAGATAAAAATTATTTCAAATACAGATCAGGCAGGACTCTCACAGTTACAAATGGAAGAAATATGAGTTGTCTGGAATCCAATGGGTGAATTTCACTCTAAGAAGACATCACCAATGACTGATGGCATTCCTGCTCACCATGTTTGTGCTGGTAGATGTCACTGGCACCTCCTAACTAGAAACCAGAGATGCTACTAAGTGTCCAATACAGAGGACAGGACGAAGCATCATCTGATCCAAAATTATTAATGAAAGGAGGAATTCTCATACTCCAAGTCATAAACCACACTAGACACTGTAAAAGAATTTGTCTAAAATAAGAAGGAATGCAACAAATCATTCAAATAGAAATCTTAACCTGAAAGATGCTTTTAACAAGGAGATGGACTTGCTCTTTCTTCACCTTGGTGGCCCTTTCTCTCTCCCTCTTTTGGATAATGCAAAGAATATGCTCTAGTCACAGCCATGCTCTAGACCAAATGGCTTCATAAGATGGCATTCTGAGCAGCTGTCTCCAGCAGTGATCCTTCATTGTCTAGTAAGACAAGCACATTAATGATGCTGGATTTTATTTTTGGTAATTTATGGTACTTTAACATGTTGAAGCCTTGCTAATCCCAAGAATTCTACCCCTCTCAAGATTGACTTTTCAAAATAATGAACTATTTGCCCAAGGGTATGTGTTTCCTTAGGAACCAACTGAATAATCCAGAGTCCATTCCCCCAACCACCTCTTTAATAAACTCACTTATTAAGCCAGTATTCTTTTACTCTAAATCATCTAAGAGCCAAGTACCACACAACTAGAACCGCAGAGTCCAGAGCCACTGAAATTGCTTAAACTGTCCAACCTTAGTTCCTTCTTTCTGGAATGACTATAATAAACGCCTGCCTCTAAGTAAGATAAACCATTTAAAACCCTTATCTTATCATTAATCTCTCTTTTTTTTTTTTTTTTTTTTTTTTTTTTTGTTTTTTTTTTTTTTTCGTTTTTTTACGCGGTGCCCCCCCTCCCGCGCCCCCCTTCTTCCATACTCTTTTTTTTGTCGTCGGTTTTTTCTTTAATTTCATTGAGATCCCCCTGCCTCTGCCTTTTAAGTGCTGGGATTAAAGGTGTGTGCCACCACACCCGGCCCTTAGTAATCTCTTGATAATGGTTAGTTCTGATAGTTGACAGAAAGGAGGTGGGGCATAGTAGTTCATGCCTTTAATCCCAGAACTTGGGAGGCAAAAGCAGGTGTTTCCCTGTGAGTTCAAGGTCAGCCTGGTCTACACAAAGAAGTTTCAGGCCAGCCAGAGCTACGTAGTTGAACCCCTATGTCAAGAACAAAACAAAAACAACAACAAAAAGAGTAACGTCTACCTTCCAAAAGTAGTCAGGGAAAGTTTTTGGAAAAGAGATCATATTTGAGGAACATGTTTAATAGTGAAGAGAAATTCAAGGTGGAAAAGAGTACTATGTAGGAGAAATGGGCAGAACTGAGACCAAAGAGGATGTTTCCCCTTTGCCTCTTTCCTTTTGCTTCTTCTCAACCAGGAAGCACTTTTGAATGCTTACTATTCTGTTAGGATACTATTGCAGTGGGTGTACTTGTTACTTTTGCATTGTTGCGACAACAGCATCTGACAGAAACAACTTAAGGAAGGGAAGGTTTGTTGGGGCCCATAGTTTCAGAGAGTTTCAGTTCAGAGAAGGGATGGCAGATCCACTCTGTTTATGGAGATGGGAATGTGTGGCTGAGCCTGTTCACATCACAGTAGATCAGGAAGCAGAGAGCCTTCACTTTAAAAGGCTTGCCCTAGTGGCCTACTTCTGCTTGCTCAGCCCCACCCCTTACAGGTTCTCCAGCTTCCCAAAATAGCACCACCAGTTACAGAACAAGAGTTCAAAACATCGTCCTGTGAGGGATATTGCACATTCAAATCATAGCAGTGGACACATGATTATAATTAAAGAGCAAAAGATTTATATGCACCAAAAGGAAAATGAAGTATCTGTTTGAATTGTACATAACAGCATTTCGTGTGTATGTTGTTTATATACTTGTATAACTAGCATGTTTGATATTTTCCCCCTCTGCATACAATATCTATCAAATATTCCAAGACGAATGAATTTCATTGGGTTTCCCTGGTCTCCAAAAACCACACTTTTCTTAATCTCATCTGTTCTCTTCCTTCTCAAGCAAGATGACAGAGCAATGCTGTGGCTCATGTGGTTTGTTTCGTTCCAGCACTTCATGCTCTGATCTCACTGCTTCCTCTAGAAGTCAGTTTGGTTGTGAGAGTGAGTACAGGTTAGTCCTGGCTTATGACAGTTCCCTAGAACTGCCTGAGGAAGAACTCATGTAACAAATACACAATTATGAACTTGTCAAAAGAGACGTTATTTACTCATTTGTCTGCCATGGCTCCCTTCAGTCTACCTCGTAAGTAAATCTATATTTAGCCAGTATCGTATTGATCTGCAACCAGAGCACTCTTTAATGTTCCTACAGAAATGCGCCATAAAAAACAACTTGATAAGAAAGATTCACTCCAGGTCTCAGGTCTCATCTCATTGGAAAACAGCGGGAGAAAGAAGAACAGTGCTTTTATTCTGTCGTTTTGCCTTTCTTCATCTTCATGCAGTTCTGAAAGCGTCTTAAAGAGAGGTTTTTTTTTTTTTTTCTTTTAATCTTTTTAAAACAAGGTCTCTGTGTAGCCGCAGCTGACCTGGAACTCGCTATGTAGACCAGGGTGACCTGGATCTCACAGAGATCTGCCTGCCTCTGCCTCCCATGCTGGGATTAAAGGTGTGCACCACCACACCCAGTGGTTGACTCCTATTATGCCTCCTATGAAATTGAATGTTAGTAAAAATCATGACACAAGTCTTCGTAATTGTTGGATCTGGTCTTTGAGCATTCATTTTACTTTTTTGTTTCTATATATATTTATATATTTTTACAATAGATGAGTTTAAACATCTCTTCAACACTGCCTATAATTTAGGTAAATATCACCTAAAATTAAGTAATTTATGGTAAATAATATGTCATTTCTACATGGAATTATAAAACAGGAGGTAGAAGCAAGAGTAAAAATCAGTGAGATGGCTCACTGGGTAAAGGCACTTGTTACCAAGCCTGACAGCCTGAGTTCAATCCCTGGGATTCACATGGTGAAAAGAGAAAAACAACTCCTACAAGTTGTCCTTTGACCTCCATGGCACACATGAACACACACACACATCTCTCTCTCACACACACACACACACACACACACACACACACACACACACACGTACACATACACAATAAAAAAATAAATAAAGTGTAGCAAAAATGTTTAAAAAATTCTTCTGTGACCAGAAGGAGTACAAGATTCATTGTCTTGAAGTTGTATATTTATATGTGGAAACATGCTAAGAAATTACTTTGGTGTTTAAAGAAAAATAAAATCATTATGAATAAACTTTTATGTATTTGATACTTAAAATTTAAATACCTTTACACAAGTAGAAAATCTCCAACCACAAACTGACAGGGTATAAACAAATCCAGCATTACCATCTTCAAGTGTTTTGTGGTTTATTGCTGTTTTATTCTGTGAGTGAGAAATTTCAGGTTGAATATGTGAACTGACACTTGGAAATCAGAAACCCCCACAGTAAAGTTTTTCACTCTACAAATGAGCTGTTTTCTGCTTATGCATCAGCATTGGTCTATTACACCTGAAACACTCGAGGCCAGTCTAGACATAAGTGTGACTGAAAACACCATAGTGTCCAACTCTCCTTTGCACTCTGTCCAGATACTAAAAGCTGTCATTTGACTCATGGGTCTGGCAGGGTTTGGTGGGGGGAGGAGGGTTGTTTTTGTTGTTGTTTCTGTTGGAAATAATTAGTAATCTTGCAGTCTCTGTATCTAAAGCAATATTTTAGTTACCATCAATAACGAACCTTTGGAAAGAACTTGTTCATAGAGCAAGTCACTGATTAGAATATGTGTTAGTTATAATAGCCAAGGTTAAGCACGTAAGTTAGGAATCAAGAACCTTTCAACCTCAACTCCATTCAAACTTCTGTGCCAATTTCAAACTTTAAAGAAAAATGCACTTGGCTATTATCTCCCTGCCTCGAAAACAAGAGTTATTTTTCACAATTATAAGTGATAAAAATCCCATTTATTTAAGGAGTATGTATGTGTGGAGTGGGAGGATAATAGTACTGATTCTCATCTGGAGGAAGTAAGTTAGCTAGAAAATACCAATTGTGCTAGTGACAGTGTCTGTGACTACTTAGGTACGATCCTGGCATCAATAACCAGTGATTGACATCATTGCCAATTTAGGTGCAAGGGAGCCAAATGCTGGAAAGTTTAAATGACTTGTGCAGAGCTAGAGTTAGGAACTTGTACATCCCGTAGTCTTAAGGCTCTGGCTTACAGACTACAAGCTCAGTATCAGTCATTTTCATGGCCCTATTATATACAAACAGAGTTCCTGAAAAAGCCAATGCAATTTCCCAGGGAGCAATTTACAGTGGGGAGAAGTGTCTAGCCCACTAGGACACGTAAATTGGTGCAACTCTGAATGTGCGAGAAATTTATCAATATGGTTTTTATATTTTACACCTAATGGATGTGCCCAAATTCTTGGTTCATGGGGCTAATTAACCGTCGTAGGACGTGAACATTGAATTCTCCCCTAAACACATCTTTGTTGCCTACAAAATCAATGAGGACCATATCAATACCTTCTTTTACATCCAATTTTGTAAGTGGGAAAATGAGTTCTGCCTGTTGATGAGGCACTGTAGGAAACCCATCTTCCCATCTTAAAAAATTGACATTCAATACCACAGGCCTGTTAGTCCCACACAGAGATGGACCAGCAAATCATCCTCTCTTTTTTGCTTTCTTTTTTTTAACATCTCAATTCTTATTTCAAACAAGTCATGATTTTTTTTCTTTCATCAATATGTATGAGAATCTGAGCCTGTTTAGAAGTAGTCTCTGACAGCTAAAGCAATCACTCCAAGTCAAGAGCACTTAAGTCTTTTCTTTGTTGAACTGTTTGCTAATATGTAACCTGGGAAAGTCACTTCATGCCTTCAGAGCTCATGTGTTCTTGAGATGAGATCTTTAACACTTGCCATGTACTAATATCATTAGAAAATTAATTATGGGAAGCCATTGGATTTCCCAACTGCTTTAGGCACTAGCTGAAGGACGTGGGGTTATTGGGAACTTGCAGCATGTAGAATTAATTATTAGGCATTTTTAAATGTTTATAGGCATGAGAAAAAAAATAGTTTATTCAATTTTCACTTAACCATTTAGAGTGTGCTGCTACTTGCCACTAATCTTAACTTACCTTGTGCAGTCTTCTTGACATTGGTACTTGGAAGTGCTTAAGTATCCATTTAAGTTACACATATTGAAGAAGCATGTACTTACTATGTGAATCCTTTCACAAAGCTTCTGAAACATATACCACTGTATCTCCACTTAAGAGGAGTGGAAATCAGTGCACAGAAAATGCTCTCAATTCGGTGTTGTACCAGTTAAGTGTTGAGGGCTAAGGATCCGGTTTAGTAGAATACTCAGTATGCACAAAGCCCTGGGTTTGAACCTCAGAAGTAAAACAAAGCTATTAAATGCTGGGCCACGATTTGAGGTTTTGCTTTTAATTTTTTTTCTTTTTGAGGTAGGGTCTCCCTTTAACCCCAGCTGGCCTGGACTCACTGGAAACCAGGCTGGCCTCCATCTCACAGAAATCTGCCTGTATTTGCCTCCCAATGCTGAGATTAAAGGCATGTACCACCACACCCGGCTTGTGCTCTTAATTTTTATTTTTCCCTCTGAGAAATTGTTCTTTATCTTGAAAGATGCAGAGTAGCTAAGTTCAGTAAAAATAACTACTGTAATTATCAGTGATGATTCAAAATGAAGCAATATAAAACACATCTTGTAAATAAATTTTTAAAGAAAACTAACAGTTCTCTGAAGACTTGCATCATGTAGCTGTTTTTATAGTACCAACTTGTCCAAACTAAGAGGCTTAAATCAAAGCTAGCCATTCACTTATTCACCATGGTTTATTGTTGTCTGTTTGGGCTAGAATCAAATGTCATTTCTCTTAGTCATCCCTGGGCTCAGTCATGATTCTTGGGTTCGTTCTTGGGCTGCAAAGGATTAACTGTCTAGGACGGTATCATCTGGAGTAGCTTGTCCCTGTCCCTGTGCAGTCACTACACAGCCTGGACTTGTTCCCACAGAGGGAGCAATGTGAGATTACACAAAAGTTTCTTACGGTCTGTGCTGAGAACTATACAACATCATTTCCACTGCCTTCTACTGACTGAAGCAAAGCATAGCATCAATACTATGGCAAACTCACCAAGCTGAGAAATATCCCTCACTTCTAGTCAGATGAAACAAGTCGCATTGCCAGGAATGTGACATATGAAGAGAAGAACAGAGGCCAGTTTGGGGGGAATAAATGATTATAATCAACTTTATCGTTAAACATAAGGCAATGTGCACTTCATGAAAATCTAGTTTGTTCTGTTCCTAGGGGCTACGAGAGTACCTTAAGTATTCTTTTAGTACACAGGTACCTGTTATCAAGAAAGAAAAAATATTGTCTGCCTCTTAGGATTTGATTATCAAACTGTGATTAAAGATAATCCTGAAATAATAGTCATTTCATATTTGGCTTACATTTCTCTATGAGGTTACCTTAGGCATTTTCACTGTGGAACCAAATGGAATAGAATTTCATTTGTGTGATTCCAAGTGGTTGGGGCCTGTGTGAAGAATTCCCCTGCACACTTGTGCTCAGTCTCACCAAGGGATGCTCCTGCCTCTGTGAGTTGCCTTTAATTGGGCCAGTCACTGTATTAACATTAATTAGCAAATTCGTCTTTCAATTTCACTTCCCTGGAGGACAGATTCAGTCAGGGTTGGGTGGGTAGGTAGGGAATTTAATTAATCTATTAACAAGTTGGAGTTTTTATTAGGTACTTTGGCCTCTCTCTCTTTCCGTATATGTATTTATTTAGATTTATATTATATGTATGTATTTATACACACACACACACACACACACACACACACAAACATACACGCACATTAAATTTGAACTGAGTTACCTAAAGGGCTTTTTATTAGAAAGACAAAGAATCAAGCTGTGTCTCCCCCAAAAAACACTGTACATCATCTAATAATAACATCATTGTTCCTTTTGGATAATTTTCAAATATGTTCTCTTATGATTAAAGATTTTTGCTGTTATTTGTTTTGTTTTGTTTTGTTTTTGAGATTTAACGTTCCTGGTGGCTGCACTGTTTTGTAGTGAATGTATCAATAGCTAGATATAAAAAGAGCTACTATTTATGGTTTAAGAACAAAGGGCATCACTATTTGGGAATGCAGTTCAATAGTGCTAATCTCAAATGCAATTAATGCTCACATTCTTTATGTGCCTATTGTAATCTTGTTTGTCTAAAGAATTTATTGAAATAGATGCATTTAATTAAACTCTTTTTAGCACTTGGGCAAAGATACAATTTAAGGTGTGACATTCTCCTTAAAGAAGAAAAAAAAAAAAAGAGTCCAAATAACTGTTTATTTCCAGTCTGCCTTCTTCTCTTAAATATGTGTAAAATTTCTATATGTAAAAAATCTATAGAAACTATTCTATTGCCGACTTCTGTATGTGTGTATATGCGTGCACACACACAGACACACAGAACTATGCTTCTAAAGTTTCTTTCAGCAATATCGATGAAAAGTTTACAAAGCATGAACTGCTTTGCAAAGCCAGCCATGAAATTTGCATTGTGCTAAAATTCTGCTCCCACCTCCTAATGAGCTGCATGGTGTTCTTTCTTGTGATAATAAAGGGTTGGGAATTTTCTCTGAAACACCACAATTCTTGGCTCTTGTGAACTCTGGACTATGATCTTGTCTCTTATTGTAAACTTCGTCTTTTAGATTTTCTCAGTTTATATAAGTATAGGCAGAAAGACATTCTAAAATAGTCATTTTCTTTAGTACTTTTCCTAAAATACTAAAATACACATGTGTTGTGTACCCATGTGGCATGCATGCAGGATAAATGGAAACAAAATGGAAAAGCAGTTCCTTCATTGCTCATCTCAGTATTTGGGAAGCAGAGCATAAAGAAAGTTCCAGGCCAACCTGGATGCATAGTAAGACCCTGTCTTATAAAATCAACCAAAACTTTCATTTACTGTAATCTACAATTACGAATTTTGAAAAGTTGACCATATCTTACCCATTCTAAGTCTCTTGCCTTAACTTTAAGTAAATCAGATTGGTAAGAGAATTATAGTCTAGGATGAGACCCAGAAAGCTTCCAGGTGGTGTTAAGGCCCCTCTGCTGTCAGAGGGTACCAATCCCTGATGTGTGAAAGATGCCTGTCCCCCATTCATCTTCCTTGCATTCACAGTGGCCAAAACCCCACTTTAAAAACTGTGCATTAACTACTTTAAGGTCAACTTTTACTCTACCCTAACCCAAATATACTACAAGCTTTAACAAAGAGAAAACTGTTATTTGTGGAAATGGGGGTCCAGTCAGCATCTCCTGGGATTTCCAAGTTCTTCTGTTCCCAAACAAAAAATAAATAAGACAGAGATGGGAAGAGTGGCAGAAACAGAAACAGTTTATTAAGAAAGAATACACATCCAAGAGAGGAGGCAGCCAGAGCTGAAGTTTTTGAAGCTCGATGGCATAGCAGTAGGAAGGTTATAACCCTATAAGAATCATCTGTATACCTCCAACATTTTCTGCACATGTACTGTATCATAATATATGGTGGCCTTGGTGGGGAGAGTTCCAATCTTCCTCTCCACCAACTGGTTTATTTCCTATGCTGATCTCATGTCTTCTGTTTAATGTTTTCCACAACCTCGCTCTGCCCTATTCTGCCTCTAAACTGCTTGGGGTCTTCTCCTTTGTTGTCAGGGAGGGTCTCCTCTAGGGAATACAGTAAAGGAGCTTGGATTTGAAACCAGAAGATCTGGGTCTAATCCAGCTGGATTAAACTACCTGAACTTTCAAAGCCCCAGTTTTCTCTTCAGCTCTTCTCCTGTCCATACTACAGATCATGAGTGCTAAAATCCTCCCTCGCAGAGTAGGGCCTGCCATTATCACTTCTGTGTTCATAATGTAAGCTTTCAACATTCCCATTGAGTGCAATGTTCAAGATAACTCATAGAGGCATTGCTTGGGAAAGCAATACCATCTTAAAGTAAATAAACATAGGTTGAAAACTGGCTAAAACTGTAAATTGTTGACGTAATTTATATAACCATCTCCTAAAATGATTCTTTAAGCATTTCATACATGTGTGCAATGAACCATCATATTCACACACCCCCAATTTTCCCCTCCAACTGCTCCTAGAAGACCCCTAAGACATTCCTCTCCCAACTTCATGTCCACTTAATTTTTTTTAATAACTCACTAAGTTGAATTAGTGCTGCTCATATATGCATGGGTATGGGGTCATCTACTGGAGCATGGGCAACCTACCAGTTGATACTGGGGAAATGGGGGTCCCTTTTAGTGTTCTTAGTCTCATTCATGAAAGAATTTAAGAATGGACTCAAATGGAAGCTTTAGGACAATTTTATTAGTGTTTAAAGAAAAATCCTCAGTGCAGGCAAGCTGTAAATCTCGGTAACTCTCCTGAGCAGAAGAATGGAGGGGAGAAGAAAAAAGCCATAAATCAATGTAGGTTTAGAGCCTGCGTGAGGCCAAACACAAGGCAGACTAACAGCCATATGGTGGAGAGCTTTAAAGAGTTACAGTTGCGCAGAGTGTTAGGGAAAGCATGCTTAGAAAAGAGAAGAAAAGGAGAAATTATTTCAGAAAACTGGGCTGACTTACAGAAAGCTACATGTGTGTGGCCCAATCTGTTAAGCGCTGCACTAGGGGACAGGTATTCTGGGCAGGAAAAGTTCAACATCTCATTAATACACCAGGTATTCAGCCAATCCCTGCAGCATGACTTAAGGTGAACGTGTTTCCTACGGGTAGTCCTGTGACCTGGCCAAACTAGAAAGTTAAGATTCTACCCAGGCCAGAGATTTTTATTCTGTAACACAGTGGCCGCATCCCCAATAAAGAATGATTCCTCATCCCTCAGCATCTATCAACTGCTGATGGCTCCTGTTAGGGGTGGGGCTTTGTGAACTCCTCCCATCCACTCTGGGATTTGGGCAGACTTGATCTTGTTCAGGTCTTGTGCAGGTAACCACAGCTGCTGTGAGTTCATGAGTGCAAACAGCTATGTAATGTCCAGAAGACAGTGTTTCACACCATTCCTCTTTATTATAAGCATGAATATGTCCTTATTTTCAGAATTATACAAAACTTACACCTGTTTCTGAACCTTAAATCAATGACTTTGGGCACATCTGTGTATGGAAAATGAAACATTGGCACCATCTTTGTGAATATCTTCACACCCTGTGTCACAAAGGTAGGAAAATGAAAGAGGAAATGAAAAACAAAATAATAATGAATGGGAATCAGTGTGTTGATCTTAGCTCACTGTGGATACAGACGTTCACCTTTCTCTGGCAGAGTAGGGAAACATCCCAGTTGTCCATAGAGCCATAAAGACTCTCAAGTTGCAGGGTATCTCATGTCCTGTTTGAGGATGCTGAACACTGCATTCCATTGAAGAGTTTATATTATCATTATGAAAAACTGCTATCATCTCTTCTTCAAAACAAATACGCCTACAGCCTACACAATGTCAAAAGAAACACTAACAAAGAGGTCATTATGGCAGCCAAGACCAGAGATGCAGTATCATGGAACACTGGGTCTTGTATTTGCTATGCCCTTACTTAACTCATTGACCATCCCAGCACAAATAATAAAATCTGCCAGGTCCTTCAGTTCCTCATCAGGTTAATGGATATAGTAAAACTTACTATCTTTAACAGGTGTCTTGAAGGTCAAGATGAAGCTTGCTGGTGCTGGGCACAACAGCACATCACAGAAATGAGCAATTACCAGTGGCTGCTATCTAATACAGGATGAGATTCCTTTCTCGCTCTGGAATGGAAATGCGGGATAATGGCTCTTTGTTGAATTTTGACTCTGGTTTGGATTCTATCAGAGAACATGAAGTACACATGAGATTCTCTTATTTCAGGCTGCTGAGACCCCTGAAACTGCCACTTCATAAATGGGACTCCAGTGAACTGAAATTACTTGATAAGATCAAGCAACCCTTCCTACTAGCAGGTCCCTTTCCTCCCTATGAGATGCAAGAAGTTGGGCATTTTCAGTGAGGCAGCAAAGCAGCCAGATGAGTCAAAAGATACATAGTTCGTTGTGCTCCTTAACTTCACACAAACCAAAATCAAACTACCTATTCGCTTTGTGCCCAGTGCCCACTGTGGATAAATGTCAGAGAAGCAACTGCTTGAGGCTGAACGTTTCATGAGGTAGAAGAGATGAAGATGACAATTTGTTTTGGGCTGTCAGGACAGTTTTTCTTTCTGTTTCTCGCTGATTACAGTCAAGCGCCAGCGCTGGGCTCTAAGATGAATATAGATCTGCTTGTTAAACCGCTTTTTAGAGCCTGCAACTCTTTCTCTGTGATGTGGGCCTTGCAAAAGTTGTGTCCTTTTTGTGACCCTCCTTTGCCCTCAGGCCGCTGCACCTGCTGTAGCCCTTGGTAACAACTGAGCTTGGCATAAGTTCTACATTTAGAAGCTTCTGTGCCAGAGGCAAAAGGCACCCACAAGAGACCTTTG
The DNA here is from genome assembly GCF_000622305.1 of Nannospalax galili. Classification (NCBI taxonomy): domain Eukaryota; kingdom Metazoa; phylum Chordata; class Mammalia; order Rodentia; family Spalacidae; genus Nannospalax; species Nannospalax galili. The sequence continues at coordinate 732,559 of NW_008331836.1, read as the reverse complement.
GTGCCCCAACCTTTACAGCAGGGGCTCTCAAATTTTAGTTTGCATAAGAATCACCTGGGGGGTCCTCATTAAAAATGCAGGTTTCACAGTCTCTCGGCCCATTCCAAGTCCTAAAGTTGGACTAATTTCTACACATAGAGGTTTTGTAAAACTCTCAGCTTATTCTGATGCAGGTGGTCACTCTGGAAGATGGCAGGAAGAATACTATTTAATAGTATTGAAAAGTGCTATCTTACAAAATATGTGATTATAAAGTATATATACGTGTATATATACACACACACATATAGATATAGATAGATGATAGATGATAGATAGATAGATAGATGATAGATAGATAGATAGATAGATATGATATGATATGATATGATATGATATGATATGATATGATATGATAAATGGCACCTAAAAGAGTCACACTTGAAGCCATGGGTCAAAATGACTTCTGTGTATTTGTGTTGTTAACTTCCTTTACTTAATATGTCCAAGAACCATTGGTTATAAAACCAACAGAGACAATACTAATATTAATGTAATAAGAAATAGCATAGACTTTCAAAGAGTCTATTGCTCTTAAGTAGTGGTAAAGGCACTAGAGAGAATTAAAGCATATGCATTGAAAAATTAGTGATAATGCTTACTGCTTATGATTTCCTCACTTACACATGGAAATAAAGACTTAACAACTCTCAAGAGTCTTTCCCCAGAGTCTGGGTCTATGTGAGGTGCTTGGTTCTAGTTCCCCACTTTCTGTCCCCTGGAAAGGTGGAAGTCCAGGAACTTTCATGCACCTTTTCCCCAGAATCCTGTGCTTTTTGATCCCATCGCTTCTTCACATTACGTGAATTTACCAGCACTGCTTTCTACTTCAGATACTAGATATTTAAGTGTAACTTCAAATACAGATAAAAGGCACACTGAGCAGGTTTTCTCTACACTTAGCTCTCTTAGAACTGAGTTAGAGCCAGCAAAAGAATGAGTTCAGCATAATTCTGGAAATGAAGAAAGCAGACTAAGCCTTAGACACTTGAACTGTCCCTCTTCTCTGGACAGGAGGCCAGGGAAACATTGACATATTCATGCCATTCCAAATCCTTTTCACTTCACACCACATGAAAACCACCCGCATCCATCATAATGGTTCATTATGACATCTTCACACATACAGACCATGTCCTTTGCTCATTTCCATTTCCCAGTACCCTCTCTTTTCCCTCCACTCCTGTTACTCTCCTTCCTCTCTCCAAATAATCTGCATTCTGCATAGAAGACAAAACATTCAATAGTAACCTTTCTGAGTCAGGTTTACTTAACAAGGCAGTCTCCACTTCCATTTCTTCCAAATGAAATACTTTGTTCCTCTCTGAAGCTGCATAAAATTCTATTGTGCACATACACCAAAGTTTCTCTATTACTCATCTGTCGATGGATACTTAAGTTGACTCAATATCTTAGCTATTGTGAAGTACCACAACAAACATGGATGTGCAGGCATGCTGAGTTAGATTCATTCATGTAGGTAACCAGGAATGCTATACCTGGGTCCTGCCATAGTCTATTCTTGGTCTCTTGAGGAATGTATATACTGATTACTAATGGGTGGACTAACTTACATTTGCACCAACAGTGTATCAAGGTTCCTCTCCCCAGTCTCCACCAGCATCTGCGGTTGTTTTCCTAATGATTCTGAGTTAAAACAGAATCTCAACGTGCTTTTGATTTGCATTTCCCAGACAGTTACAGACGTTCAACATTTTTCATGTGTTTATTGACCATTTGTATTTCTGCTTTTGAGAACTGTTTGTTTAATTCATTTGCCCATTTATTGATTGGATGATTTGTTTAAGTTTTTAATTATTTATATATTCCCAGTATATATTGTCAGATGTATAGTTAGCAAAGATTTTTTTCCTTTGTGTGAGCTATCTCTTCACTTTGTTGTATTCTTTTCTCTACAGAAACATTTTAGTTTTATGCCATCCCATTAGTCAATTGTTGGAATTATTTCCTGAGTTATTAGAGTCCTTTCCAGAAAGTCTTCGTCAATGCATTTATCCTGAAGCTATTTACTCTAGCGTTTTCAGAGTTTCAGGTCCTTGATCCATTTTGAATTGACTTTTTTGCAAGGTGAGAAGCAGGGATTTAGTTTCCTGCTTCTGCATAAGGATATTCAGTTTTTCCAGCACCATTTGATGAACAGGTTGTCTTTCCTACAATCTATGTTTTTGGCCCCTTGTAAGAAGTCAAGTAGTTATTCTTATATGGGCTTATTTCTGGATCTTCTATTTCTTTGGTTTGCATGTCGGTTTTTGTGCTGGCACCATGCTAGTTTCCTTACTTTGAAATTAACATTGTGGTACTGCCAGCACTGCTCTTTTTGCTTGGGATTGGCCAGGGTAGTTAAGGTATTTTCACTTGCATTTTGATTGAAGAACTTTTTTTCTATTTCCATGACAAACATTATTGTAACTTGGGATGGAGATTGCATTGAATCTGTAGGTTTTTTTAGGTCATACAGCCATTTTCACAATATTAATTCTGTCAATCTGTGAACATCAGAGATCTTTCTATCTTATAGTTTTATCTTAATTTCATTGTTCAGTGTTTTAAGATGTTTGTTGTAGAATTCTTTCACTTTCTTGGGTAGGGTTATTCCTAGATATTTTTTAAGATTTTTGTGAGTTGAATTGTTTTCCTGATTTCTTTCTCAGCATCATAACCAGTCTTCTGAGCAGACTTATAAAAGTATTCAGTAGATCCCTAAGCTTTTGTCATACAAGGACAAGGGACTTCAGCCTAATTTCTCTCTTAAGATAAATGTTGTCTAATGGCTACAATTCCATGTGAGGGTCTCTGTATTAGAGTCATAGGAAAATTTACTTTTAGCAAACCTAAATCTATAAAGAGGCAGAAAAGCCTGACCTGTTAAGTGGGAATGTATAGGAGGGAATCTTTATCACCTAATTAGTAAGGATTGATTCCATAATATCCCCCAAATAATTTATTATAATAGAATATCATTGTTTTATAGAACTGATAGACAAATTAAATATAAGTAAAATTGTACTAATGAAAACTGCTAACATTTACTTCTTGTAAAGTTGAAGTGAGGAAAGATGGCATCTCTAATCCTAGTGATTTTTCATGGACTGACATTAAATCAGAAGTGACTTAATAGTAGCATGACTCGAAATGTAAAACATGTCATTGGAAACAAATGATTGTCACAACCCAGTGTACACACAGCATCGTGGGTACCATGAAACTTTATTTTAAACTATTCTTATGTGACATGATCATATTTGAATCTTCTGTTTTCATATCTAAACCCCTGTTTGCATTCACTAAAAATTTCTACAAAGCAGATTATTAAATTTGGTTGACTTTTCTAAAAAGATGTATGATTTTCTGGGTGCAGACCAACAGTACTTAACGAGATATTGTAATTAGTAAGAGCAAAGCTTTTACAATGAAGCTTGAAGGCACAAGTTTCAGTTGGGTAATAGTCAAGGGTATGATTAAAAACTTGTTCATTTGCATTAATTAAACAGCCATTGAATATCATTATTTTATAATGAGCATGAATAGCACAATCTATTCTGTCAGAAGCAATCTGAATTAGAAGTCAAGAACTTCCTAGTTCTTGGCCATGTGTTTTTTTTATCTAGTGATAGGGTTTTTTTTTTTAATTCTACTTTTCTAATCAATTCTAGCTGATCTAGTCATGGCTGAAGTTTGGGGGGGGTGTTAATATTTTATTTACTATTTTTATTTTATATATATGAGTGTTTTGCCTGCATGTATGCAAGCATACCCATGTTGTACAATGCCTGAGGAGGTCAGAAGAGGGAGTTGGATCCACTGCAACCTGAGTTACAAACAGTTGTTAGCTGCCATTGGGTGCTGGGATTCAAACCCAAAAGCAGTCAGTGATCTTAACTGCTGAGCCATCTCTCCAGCCCCCATAGCTGAAGTTTTATTAGAAACAAAATGGGGATATTATTTCTCAGCCATTTTCATGAAGATTAATGACTGTGCAGACTTAATTGTTAGGGTCACTGTTTTGGTTCAAATGTGCTTTTTGCAAAGTAAATTGAGTAAGAAAAGATCACATGTAAATGTTTCAGGACTTGGGTACGGTAAAGTCAATGCAATAAGCCCAGATCTCTAGCCCCGAAAGCACATAAAGGGGGCTTTAGAGCATGCCTTGAATAGAATAAGGGCTCAAGAAGCAGAGCTCAGAAATGGTTTTCTTACTTTGATCTGAAGAATGTCTCTCCAGTCCTGAAGAGCCCTTAGAGAATGACTGGGCTCATCACCATTTTAAATCAGTTTAAATGTTCAAACAGACCTTGTGTGGTTTTGTTTTTGATTCTCTTTACCTGCCTCAAAGCCCCAAGATTAAGGTGATCCCCAGAATTGGAGATGTAGTCCCCATCAGTCTTCTCCAGGAGTCAGAGACATTCCACAAGATTGTCTTATTTGTGCTTGGATCTATGTGATCAACAGATATCACCTAAGTAGACTGTGTAATAAAACCAAGAAATGTCTACTAGAGAAAGATTTTAAATCGTTCAGTTCCTTCTGTCACCTGCTTCTTAATTCTCTGGCTGAACATTCCAGCTTATCTTGAATGTAGGCTATCAGTGATCTTTTTCCCATCTATGTGGAAGCCATCTTCTGACCCCAGCTCATCAAAGCAGTGCCCCACCAATTCACTAGTTGTCACTTACCCTGTGACTCAGGTGTCAGCTCCTTTCTTCTACCAACTTAAGATAAAGTTCTTCTAATTGATTCATTGTCCTTTACAAAGTGTAATAGGAACCTCTCTAAATGAAACAAATTTAGTGCTGTTTTAAAGAATACTGATCGTGTTTATTTTTCTCATTCACATTATAATTCCCCAATCCTACTTTTAAAAATCACTATAAAACTACAAAAAATCGTTCCTTGTTTCTTTTTCTATTTTTTCACAGGGAAGGGTAGCAAGCATGTGTGTGTTTGACCATCAGGATCTACCTGTCTTTGACTCCGCTTCCTATGTTATACAGCTACCAGTCAAGTTGAAAAGATACAGTCCTTTATTCAAACATGTTACATGTCTACATTCAGTGGACAGAAATTCTATTTGAAGTGATAACACGAAGAGGGACAAGATGCTCAGTTTTCCAATTGCATTTACACACTAGACCCACTACTAATAAGTTTTATATTCGTTTGCTCATTTTATAAGACATAATAGAGAGTCTCACCAAAGATAACTTGCCCAGGGTCACACAGCTACAAGTGCCACAAGATGCACCCTGGATTTGAAAGCAGATTTGTGTGTGTACATTTGTTCTTTTCCTGTTCCACTGAGGTGTTTCCTCCTTCCTGTGCATCTCCAGGCAGATAATGCTCCCATTCTTTACTAAATGTCTACTTACACTATGTCTGTCCCTCACACACATTATCACAGGGTCCTCCACCCTCTGCCATCAGTTCCTGTCATCATCACTTTATACTTGAGGAAACGTAGGCTCAGAAATCTTGCGGGGACCTGGCCAAGCTAAGAAGTAGCAGAAAAGACGCAAACTCCATCACAGCCCATCTCCCTTACCATGGACTCAGTATGTGCATATTTGCCTGCCTGCTAAAATGTACTTGTTACCCCAGAATGAGTTCATTCAGAGCTCTTCCAGTCAGTCATTCACAATGTGCAGAAGCAGAAGTTGGGGTTGCTCAGTATACAGGGTCCCAGTTGAAGCTAAACAGAACAACACTGGGTGTGACAGCTCTCATATTCTCAACAAGTATCCTTCACCTTCTGTCTAGCGCCATGGTTTGGGACTTGCGCTTTCGTAGGAGTGTCACCATTGAAATGGCCTCCAGGCACAGGCCTAAAATGTTGTCTAATGCTTCCCAGTACAAGAAGGATATGATGTACTGTCTGGAGAAAATATGCCTGCTACGTATGCTTTGTTGAGCATGAGGCATAGTGCTGTTGTCCAGGAGTCCAACATCAATATCATAGATACATACAAATATTTTTCTTTACAATATGTTCCACTTATAAATATATAACTGAATAAAATTACTATAAGTACATACTTAAGTACTATGTGCAGAGACTGTATATCTATAAATATATGCTGTTTATAAGCACACAGAAAGCAAGGCTATGCATTAATTATCTTTTCTTTCATTTACATTGCTGTATTAAAGCACCCTGACAAAAGCCAGCTTAGGGGAGAAAGGGTTCATTTTTGCTCCCAATTCCAGGTGACAGTCCACCATGGCTGGGAAGTCAAGGCAGCAGGAGCTTAAAACAGCTGATCACAGAGAGATGCATGCATGCTTAGCATTCTGATAGCTTCCTCTTCTCTTACAGAGTCAGGACGCCAAAACAGACAACAGTACTACTCATTTTCAGGCTGTGGGGTCTTCCCACATCAATCACAGCACTCAAGATAATCTCTGCCCCAGAATGCCCAGAGGCCAACCCAATCTTAACACTTCCTCCTTAAGACTGTCTTCCCAGGTCATTCTAAAGTGTGTCAAGTTGACAATTAGGACTCACCATCACATCATCTAATGAAGATACCAGAGTCTTGCAGGAATCTAAGCTGTATTTCCTCTGAAACCATTGTTTTGTTCACCATTCAGTAACTCATTGTTCGCAATGATCTTCTAGAACACGTGACACAGATATTACGATCAATTGTATTTGCTTCTAGTGCCCAAATTCTGCTGCTACCCACATCCAGAACCTCCCCACATTCTGCAAATTCATAATGTCCTAGCTCGTTGATCATCTTTTAACACACATTTAAATTTCCTATGAGTGACATATTCCTTCTACTAATCACTACTGCTCATTCAAACTGGACACCAAGTCTTCACTGTAATGTTTTGCTGAGACAACCAATAGATTCTCACCATCAATATGAGAAAAACATCACAGCACACAGTAAAGCAAACTCATCAAATATTTACTTAAATTGATTTAGCTTAGAGCAAGTTCATATGCATAAATAATTTGTACTTAGTGAGAGTCAGATTCTGAAATGAACATGCAGAATGTGGGGCAAGATGAAGTGCTCAGGCGCCTTCCTAAGTACCTCCACCCAGTTATTGAGTTCACACTTGGGCGTAGACAAACAGCCACACACACACACACACACACACACAAACGCTCTAGCTGCATGACGGTTATCTCATCTGCACCATGAACCTTCTGGAATTTAACTCTTTCTATGACAGTAATTATTTCTCTTCTACAAACTTCTCCGCTGACAGATCTAAATAAATCAGCAAGGAAGATACTTCCTACCTTCCAATGGGTACTAAAAAAATGTAGGGAGCCTAAACCACTACTCCATTCATGACTCTAATATCCACACATTTATTAGTCCTCATAAGATGCTCACTTTTCTCCAGTTCTGAGAAAGCGGAAGATGCTATGGAATGGGAGTCCAAAGGCCTGGGCTCAAGCCCAGCTTTACCACACACAGATTGCTCTAGGCAAGTCATAGTACCTCTCAGCAGCAAGATTTCTTCATCTGTAAAATGTGGGATTATCTACTTGTCTATCTCCAAAGACTACAGTCACCAAAGGAGAGACTAGAGGATTTGGGACTTAACAAAACATTGTTCGCTGTATTATTGACATGCACATCCACACTGTCAGTTAAATATAATTACTACTATTTTGTGAGAAAGTTCTTCCAAAAAGGAAGTTACTGTCTAAATCCTTTGTCCTGTAAAAGGAAGTCAGTGGTTTAGGCCTGGGGAGATGGCTCAGCAGGTAAAAGTGCTTGCAATACAAGCATGAGGACCTGAGTTCTAACACATGGCACCCACGCAGAGACCAGGCATGCAGGGAGTCTATAACCCCAGCACTATGGGGGCAGAGACAGGAGGATCACTGGGGCTTCCTGGATGTCAGCCTGGCTCCAGGTTTGGAGAGAAACCCTATATCCAGTGAATAGGGTAGACAGTAATGGAGCAGTGACAGTAATGGATGTCCAGCGTCCTCCTTCAGCTTCTGCACAACCACAGAGGCATCAGCTTACACTGGTGTGTTAATATTCCACATACACCCTAATAAAATAAAATAAAGAATTAAGTGGTTTTAAAACATCCAAAATAGAATTATTAGGACTGGGTATAGCGGCCCATGCCTGTAATCTCAGCTTTCTGGAGGCTGAGGCAAGAGGATTCATACAAGTTCAATGCCAGTCTGGACTACAAGATGAAACCTGATTCAAAAAAAAACAAAAAATAAACAAAGCAAAACAAACAAAAAAAACCTTCAGGACTTTAGTATGAGTAAGCCTTCGTAAGAAGGAAAAATAATACAATAAAGAATCAGGCCCAAACACACTTTTGCCTACTTTAAATTAAATGAATCCTTGTACTGGTACCAAGCCACAAAAGACAGTGATTCAAAAGTACAGGTTAGGTTCTTTTCTTTAGGACACACATTCCAATGTTAGGATTTAGCCTAAATTACACAAAGTTACCATGCAGGCCCCTAGGTTAGTTGATTAACAAAGATATCACTGTAATAGCCAAGGATGCATAAAAGTTTGTGTCCCAAACATACTTGATCTTTGTCTCTTAGAGTCTGTTTTGTCTTCACTCTTGATAGAATGAATGATGCAGTAGGAGCAGTGGCAAACACACACAAGGTCTCAGTGGCTTATCGGCTCACAGGTTTGTTTGACTCAGGCTGCATACCCACTCCTCTGATGACTACCTGCGTCCATTCCTGTGACCCCAGAACTCAGGCTGGTGATGCTGCCACTGCCTTGAATGTTGCCAGTCACCAAGTAGAAAACAAATCCCAAAAGCTCCTGAGAGTTGATGCTGGCAAGTAAACACTGTGGGCTAGAATAGGCAAGCATCACTCCACACCTAACCCCTCGACAGCATGAGGATCTAAGAAATACAATGGAACAGCATGGCTGAAAGTAGAGAAAAAATACTTTACAAGTGGCACAGAGCAGATGGGGAAGAATCCTGAGTTTGATGTGACTATAAAGTCATCGAGTATTCCATGAGTCAAGGTTGGTTCTGTTCCTTAAGACTGCTGTTGTTGTATTTATAATTCAAAGCTTTATGGAGTGCCATGTTATCCATTCTGTGTTATAGAAGTATGATTTAGAAAAATGATGAGGACATGTAATTTTGTGACACTGGAAATAATACTAATGTGGTTTTGATTCTTTGAAATAAGTATATTTATTATTTTGCACTAATTAACTCAAAGCATTTTGAAACCTTTCAGAAGATAAAAAAAATTCATATTGACAGTCCCCTTTGAAGAGAAAATCTTTCTAGAAACAATTACCTTTATGTGAAACTTTTTTGTCCTTAGCTATAATGACAGACAAACTGGAATGAAGCCAGAGAAGCATGCCACGTCCTTGGTGTCTGAATAGGGTAAATGCTTGCTTCCCAAGAGGTGAAAGTATCCCAGAGTAAAACATCCTGGAAAGCAAAGAAACATTTGTTTATTTTCACCATGCACATACATAGAGGTTAAAGAATATTCTCTACTCCTGGGAAGCATGTCCGGAAGCCATCTCAAGTTCAAGTGGGGTTTGTAGCATATTCTCTCCAAAGCACATACATTCTCCTGGGTTTTAAAAGAAGAGTCTAGACAGAAGAGTTTAAATGGGAATATTTCAAAATGTGGTTATAAGTTTGGGAAAAGGAATCAAGCAGATATAAATGCGGGTTGGGGGGGGGTGCTTACACATAATGTGCTAAAAAAGAGGAGCGCATGTTCTCTCCAAAGCACATACATTCTCCTGGGTTTTAAAAGAAGAGTCTAGACAGAAGAGTTTAAATGGGAATATTTCAAAATGTGGTTATAAGTTTGGGAAAAGGAATCAAGCAGATATAAATGTGGGTTGAGGTGGGGGGGTGCTTACACATAATGTGCTGAAAAAGAGGAGTGTTTCCAGAAGCATCTCCCTGCTGTATTACTGTAATGGGAAAGTCTAAATATGGCAATGTGAAACACTATCGAATCTGGTGGGAAACAAAATGTACTTTATTTCACAATCTTACAGAGGAAAAAATGTTTTGGCAACTAGATGAGCTGTAAGAGAATGAAGATTCACATCAGCCGGAATTATTCTCATGAAATGATATTCATCCCAAACACAAATGTGTCTGATACACTGTTATTCAAAATTCTTTTAATTATTCCTTTTATTAACTTTTCCTAATTGTTTCTAAGTATTATTTGCCTTTGGTGGAATAATCTTGTTTTGTGATCTCAGAAAAAGCAGGATAGGGAATAATTATATCAGGTATAAGTGAGCTCTGGTGGTGCTTATTTTCCAACACACACGAAACCTTGGAAGGGTCTGGTTATCAAAGGCTATTTTATATAGAAATAACCCGGGAATATTTATTAGTATGCCTTTCAGTTGTGGCTTTCAACCCTAAATTTCTTAATTCCCATTTTACAGTTGCTCTGTTAAACATAATAGGCCCTTGAAGCATGTAGCTTGAGTTGGAAAGAAACTACAGAAGCCAAGGAGGATTTTAATTACAAACTCCACTTCAGCAAATTGCCAGCAATGGAAGTATGACTGTGCAAGTGTTTTGGTTCAGGTGGGGCGTTGCACGAAAAACATTTGCAGTTGGGCAGTCTTCCTCTTACTCAATGATACGAAGTGAAAAGAGCAGCCTCACCTTCCAGCATCCAGGCCCTCTGCGAGCTTGCAATTACACTGTCGTGTGAGAAGCAAAGACCAAAACAGCGCTGATGCCATCTGGACTAAAGATGAATGAGAAAATGATGGTAACTCACACACAGAACAGGGTGACTCTTCAACCCGATTCACTTGAAAACCAGACGTTGTAGTGAAGGCTCTGGAGACTGGACCACATCTGTGCCACAATGAGTACAGTGGCAGATGTTCTGTGATCTTTAGTGTCAAATGAGCAGTGTCCAAGTCACCATCACTAGGATATGCACTGAAAGCCAGGAGCAGTGCAGAGACTTTGGAGTTGGACAGGCTTAAGGGGCTAAAAGACTTTGAGCTTCTTGGTCATCTTCTGAGTCTCTTTCTTGTCAATGGTAATATTTTGTATTTTCTTAGAGGGCCACTGGGGGAAACTGAAGGAGTCACCAGCTGAAAATACTCAACCTTCACTTACTTTTCTAAAAAGAAGGAATCCAAGAACCAGCTCTTCTTACTTTATAAATCCTCATCATGACCTAAGTGGCAATAGTTTTAGGATATCCCTCGGTCCATTCTTGACTTTTACTCAAGAAATGGAGACAGAGTTGATTTCAGTGTGAGAAGCCTACCTACCATGACTAGCGTTAGGATGATAGACTTGCCCACTGGCCATGAATGGTCCCATCCTTGATTCTAGAAAGCACGTGGGCCTGGGAGCCTTTTTCTATCACCCCTGAATTCCTGAAACAATACCTGGATCATTAAGTCAGGAGCCATGCCTAACCATCCAGTTCTCTGAGAGGGGACTTTCCTCAGAACTGTGGGGGACTTGCTGGACTCAGAAACTTGGACTCCCTGTGCTAGCAAGTTACTTGTCTGGACACAATGATCAGCCCCAGCTCTGGGAACAGGTAACAGAAATACAGATAATATGCCTTTAAATACCCACCATATGACAGAAAGATTGTAAGAACCAGAGGTGATGGATGACCACAAGGAAATAGTTTTCCAGACAGCTGGCCAGTTACTCATATAAACTCACAGCAGTGGTGACAGCATGCACAAGTCCCATGTAAGCTCAAAACTGACAAAATCCAGGCAAAGACTTGGGGAAGTTCGTTAGAC
>NW_008331836.1:702599-720325 GCF_000622305.1 Nannospalax galili | reverse complement strand
GTTGATATGGATGGTTGCCATCACTGTAAATGATGATAAAATGGTTATCTTAATGAGTAATCTTCATGGCAGACCATAATAACAAAGCCCATTCAGTCCTCACAATAGTATATGAGGGTGATATTGTTAGTATCATTTCCCCATGATCTGGATGTGGAGTCTGAAAGGAGACAGGGAGAAACAGATGTGAAGTTCTTCATAAACATCTCCTGGGACTTAAGGTACTATAAAGATACTTTTAAAAGAATATATGGAAGCCTCACTGTGCTCCGTAGCTATGTTGTTAGAAAAGTGGCTGAAATGGTCCCTTCTACAGCCCCAGAACCCTGAACAAGGTCCAGCATATACTAGATGTTCAGTAAATTTTCACTAACTTGTTGATTGAATAACTGATAACTGTTACCATGCTCATGTCCTTCCAGACAACTGCAGGGATCCTGGGACTGGTGGGAATCATAAACAAAGACTGTTGAGAGCTAAGGACAATCCAACCATAAAGAAAAAGGAAATGTGGCTAAGCAGAAAATTAGAACTGGTTATCCTAGCCATTGGCCTTGGAGGCAGTTTCTGAAGATACAAGTTCAAAGACATTTGGTAGTGTGAAGCATTGCCTGATAAACTCCAAGGAGAAGGAAAGCATTGGAGATACATTTGTTTTCTGGTTAATTTTCTATAGAAATGCTTTTGTTCACCAACAAGATACAAAGGGCAACTTAATAGGCATGAGGTTATTAAAAATTAATATGCAATGCTTTAGCTGAGGGTTTGCTTATTTTGCTGTTATTAAAAATGCACACAGACAGAATGAAGCATTTTTAGCCTGAAACAGATTTCAGAAAATAGTTTTCTTATCATTAAAGTGGAAGTTAAGCCAAGTGACTGTAAAATGCTCTTTTCTTATGATCAGTTTCTTCTAATCTTGGGGTCAGAAAAATAAATGTCAGAGAAAACAGTATGTTTTATTTAATAAAGCAAAATAGAAGCAAAGTCATCTGGCTATATTAACATGAAAAATACATCAACTTTTTTTTTTACCATTTCTATAACAGACCTTTTGTTTTAATAAAATTTTAGAGAAGGATATCAGAATCTTTTGTTCTGAACTAAAAATCTACATAAGAATTTCATAGGGTCAAATGGCTACTCTTGGCATCTCTTTAAACTGAAAGCACTAGTCACATTAGGAGGGAGAGGGAAGTTTTTAGCTGTGGTAAATAAAGAACAATGTAAAACAACACCGGAGAACTTACTTTCTCAGAAAGCAAAAATTTCCACAGCAGACAACTATATTTCTTTACTATGATGCAGCAATGGCTTGCTTAAAATCTGCTTCTCGTGGACTGACTAAACCATTCATTCCTAAAAATAGTCCTTTTATAAGACTCTGTTTAGCTGTTCTCACTTTAAATTTAAACAGGAACCAACAGTACTCCTAGCTGCTTTCTTCAGTCTAATGTTATTAGCAAAGGAGCAGGAGAGGCTATCCCACCATGCCATGGCACACAGGGACACACCCAGCACACATACCAGGTTTTACACAGACTCTGCCACCCACAGACTGGCACAGACAGGAATATTCACAGACCCTGCTTTGAAAGCTTGTTTGCTTTAAAACCTTTACAACTTTTTTAAATAGCAGAAATGTACATTTTTGCCAAAAGAAATCTCCTTTCTTCAGAAGCTGTTCTTGTTTGTTTTTGTCTAGAAATGCTAAGTCAATACCTTATCTAGAAACCAGTACAGCTAAATCTGTAACTTTCCCTTTTTTTTCTTTATCTTCTTTGATAATTATAAAGCAAGTGTGAAGAGTTCATGTTTTATATTCAACCACAATGCATTTTGGGGGATTTGTAATAGCCCATAAATTTGCATTAATGATCACCTGCTCCAAAAACCTCAGAAACTTGAGGTTGAAAGAACATCTGAGTGTTTTATGGGTCTCAGGCACCTGACTCTGAGCCAAAGTGGATGTTTGAGGAAATAGAACTCCACTGACTGGCTGACTGCTGCAGGTCTGGACTGAAACAGCAGTCAGGTCAATCACTAATACATGGACCAGGATATTAATTATGTTTAATGTAAATAGCACATTTTAAATCCTATAAGAATTCACGATAACTCAGGTTTTATGACTTTTTATGGCACCAGGAAATATAGAAATGACTTATATAGGGAGTCGTCAGGCTGCTCTAATTTGTATTTCCTTTAACAACTGTAAGAAATAATTATGCCCCATGATTTACCTAGTCACTGTCATCTTAAAAACTTGCAGGGAAATAAAAATGTAAAAATCACATGGCATTGCATGTCAGAAGACCAGACCGCATGAAAGAATCTTTTCCACATAGTGACAATTATGTGCACCCAGCACTCAGGCAGGTTTAGGGAGGATGTAGGAGGGTCTCAGACCCTGGAGCCATTGATCTTACTGTCAGTCAGACTTGTTTGGTAAAGGAAATAGTCAACTTCTACTTTTCCTTTTTTTTGTATACTCACTCTCTTATATGCTGCTTCCTTCTAACAGAGGACAGATATTTCAGGCGGAGCTGAAGCATTGGCATTCCTAATATGAGTGAGGGCCGGGGTGTGAAGTGGTTTGCATATGGTACCTGCTTGTGGGAGGATTTATATCAGGAACATGGTTTACATGTACATACAACATCACTCCGTTTACAACCCTGTGAGATGGATATGGCATTTCTTCTACAAATAGCAAAGCTGGGGCTCAAAGAGGGTGGTGCAAAGACAAATAGCAAATGGAAAGACAGTCTAAGGCATCACCGTGACATTTATCCTTCAGAAGCAGGTATCCAGAGGAAACGAAGCAGCATTATGAAGGCCAGGAGTACTCACGATGGCTAGTGACACTGTATTGTCCTTAGTAATATTACTGGGGTGTGAGTAGACCCAGAGCTATCACACAGTCAGAGATCAAATACAAGGTGACCACCAGACATTGGTTTTCTATAGCTAATACTCAAGCTAAAAATTAGTCCAGTCATTGAAAATGTGTTAGACAAAAATGGATTGTTCTGTGTGCTTATTTTTTGCATTTCTCTTAGGTGCCAGTGACACTACAAATAAGACCAAGTATATTACACAAATGAAATGTAAAAATGTCTTGTCATTTAGAAATATCAAAGTTGTCAGACCTCTTTGAAGAACTTCTTGGTCTCTCTCAACTTACACGAGAAATCACAGAATCTAAGCTGGCATTGACTACTAATACTTTTGTTCAAATATTTCTGGAAAATTCTTTTTCCTTCCAGGAAAGCAACAGGCTATCAACCAGAGGTACTAGATATTGTGGATAAAATGTGGATGTTGTAGGGGAAAAGATATGTAGGTTTTAAAAGGCAACACATTGTATACCATGGAGGATATTATACTACATGAAATAAGCCAATCCAAACAAAAGAAAGCATGCTTGAGGGATATAAAATAGTTAAACTCGCTGAAACAGAATAGAATGGTGTCTGATGAGATCTGGAAGAAGAAGGAAATGAGGAGTTATTCAATGGCTGTATTATTTCGATGTTACAGATAAAAATGTCTACAGATTTGCTGTACAATGTGTGCATAGCTACCAATGCCATGTTTCACATTTAAAGTTGTTAGGAGGGAAAATTTAGGACATACGGTTTATTTTCAGCACAATGAATTTTCAAAATAAGAGACAGGTCCAGTCCTGAGGACAGCTGGGCACACTTGCCAAGAACCATGATGAACTGGAGATGAGGGAGTGACTTAGGAGGCACCGTGCTCTAGTGGGTCTGAGTTCTGGGGACCATTTTGCCCACTTACATCAGTAAAGATGAATCAATGAAGCCATTTTCTAATAATCTCTAACATTCCAATAGGACATCCCAGAACACCTGTCTCCTGGGCATCCTCTGTGAAAGCACAATGCTTCTTGGTTTTCTGCTAAATGCCTAGCATCTGCATTTATTCATTGGGCTGACTGGTCCATAAGGATCCAGGAGAGTCATAATGAGCTTTATTACCTAGAGCCACAGGAGACATACTGATGAGAAACATTCATTTTTGTCTGTCAGAATTCTGATTAGCATATATGGTTAAAAAACAAACACTGAATATTTCCTGATTTTTACCCTCACTTACATTTTTTTTAAGGATACCAAGACTCAAAATCCAATTTTCATAATGAGTTCCCTGAAAACTTCTATACAATAACTTTCCTCCTAATGCTTTTTAAAAATCGATACTTGTTCAAGTCCTTGATTAAAATGGAATCCATAGGAAAAACAGTTCTAGTGGTACATCATTCTATTACAATACAAAGGATGTTCAGTTAGTGGGGGACTTGAGATGTTAAGATCAGAAACCAGAAGATACCTCTGAGGTCACCTCTCCCAATGTCCTCATTAGAAAGGGGTGGAAACTCTTTCTAGGCTCTCTGAAAAACTATTTTGTCCAGTATTAATAGCAACTAACGGGAATAATTTTTGCCAAAGTGTTTATGCTAAGTCAGCTATGGAAACCCCTGGCTGTTTCTTATTAAGCTGTAAGTTTGGCAAAAAAAATTGGTTTTGGTTCCTGTTTATGGGAGAGTTTAATAACTGTTATCTTCAGTAATAAGAGATATAATAATGTTTATCTTTTTATTTACTTTGAGGATCTTAGACTATGCTTTATCATTAATTAAAGAATCCTCTGAGTTGCCCTATTAAATAAATGTTATTAACCTCATTTATGAAGGAAATGAAATTCTAAACAATTAGGGAACAGAGTAGCACTATGCCCTGAGTTAATGGTTACAGTGGACGTTCTATAACCCTCCAATCAATAGGAACATTGTGATTTCCACCCCAAGTATTTTCATCTATGAACTAAAATAAACTCAACAAGTGGGCATTGAGCTATTTCTCTGTAGGAGGAATGTGTGAAGAGCTTCAGAAACAAGTGTTGAAATGAAGGCTTTTCCAGGCCTATAAGGCCAGATCTGTTATCAGATGGTGTATCTGAAACAGTTGGTAGAGACACCAAATATTTGCCTCAAAGGCTAAAATGCGAGATAAAACTCAAACTCTTATTATCAAAGCAATACTGTAAAGGTTGAAAGAAATAAGAACTAAATCAAGATGGAGAGGTCAGAAGACTCTTCAAGATAAAAGTTACTTTGAGTTGGTTACATAACGGTTAAAAATATTGCAATGATAAGATTTTTTTCCTTCATATTTTTACATTCTACAAATATTTCCTGAACACATAATCTAAGGATGGTAGCTCTAACATCATAGTCTTTTCCTTAGAATATACAGAGGAAAGCAAAGGTGTTTCCCCCTGAAATTTTGGTCACATAAGCAGCCTCGGGCATGGAAACAACTAGTGAAGAATGTAACTTAACAAGAAAGTTGCAAGCATTTTGTTCACAAGTTTTGAAGGCAAGGGGTCAAAGTCAATTTCTCCAAGAGAAATAAATGTGCAAGAGGTTAAAAGAAAAAGCATCCAAACTGGGCATGTTGGCACACTGCTGTAATCCCAGCACTCAGGAGGTAGAGGCAGGAAGATGATGACTTAGAGGCCAGCCTAGGCTATGCAGTGACTCCAAAGCTCCATAGAGAGACCCTGTCTCAAAAAAATCAAGAGATCAAAAAATGAAAGTACAGGCAACCAGATCCAGAAGGTGGTCAGTGGCTTTGCTGCCTCAGTGGCCTAGGAAATGGCCGCTTCATTATCAGCACTGAAAGGATCAGGGCAGAGGTGTAAATGGAAGAAGATGACCACAGAGAGTTCAAAGGCAGAGCAGTAGTCAAGAGTATCCAGTGGAAGATGCAAGCCAGGGCTGCAGAGACAGCTTAGGAGTTAAGACTGCTTGCTATTCTTGCAGAGGACCAAAGTTTGATTCCCAGCATCCACACTGGGCAGCTCATAACTGCTTATAACTGCAACTCCAGAGGATCCAATGCCCTCTACTGGCCTTCTCAAGTACCACACATGTACACACAAATAATCTTTTTATTTTTATTTATTTTTAATGTATATTTTTCTTGACTTTTGTGTATTTTATAAAAAACATCTTAATCATCTTTATACCCCTTCCCACATCCATACCCTCTATAGCCCCCCAACCAGGCTTCACACATTCAGTCATATATGTTAAGGCCTATTGTGTCAAGTTTACCCAGACATCCCTCAATGCAAGCTTATCCACTGGGGTCTGGTCAGTCTATCTAGAGTCTCTCCCTTAAAGAAGATCAATTCTCCCTCACTCAGCAGTAATCAGCTACCAATAGTTCTTTGGCTAAGGTTGGGGCCTGTTGTCCATTTCTCCAGTTCTATGCTGATTTTTTTTTCTGATTAAGTTTGCATGAGTCTTGTGCATGCTGTCACCATTGCTATAAGTTTATATGAGCAAGGTCCCAGGAGCCTGTAAGACTCTGTTTCCTTGTGGTCATGCACCTCTTCCCTTGGCTTTTACAGTCTTTCTGCCCTCTCTTCCACAATGGTCCCTGAGCCCAAGATAGGTAAAGTTTAATATAATATAGAGTCCTGTCCAGGGACCCACACTCTGCAGTCTCTTATTCTCTACACTTTGTGGCCTTTTGTGTTTATCACCTTCTGTTGCATGAGGAAGCTTCACTGGTGAGAGTTGAGAGATGTATTATTATTCTCTCTACCTTTCATGAGCCTTAGGTGTAGAGGTTCCTTTGTAGATGTGTCACCTAGGGCTGGACATCTCACAGACACTTTTTCTGTGTGTGACCGGTTGTGGAACTCTGTAATAGTCTCTATCTGTTGCAAAACAAGCTTCTTTGATAAGTGGTGACTAGCATACTTGTCTGTAAATATAAAGATCCATATTTAGCATATAGTAAGAAATTACATTTGTCTAGGAATGTGACAGAGTTAGGGTTTTCTCTAAAATCTATGACCTCTCTCCAACAATGTGTGTTTGGCTATGTTTACAGGGCCGTGTATGAGTCCCCTCTCATTGAGTAGGCTTTAAGTCCAACTAGGTAGCTGTTAATTAAGATAAAAGTGCCACTACTGCACCAATATAATTTGCTGTGCCAGCCACTGTTGTGGTTATTAGGCTTTGAAACTGGGGTTGGACCACTGATTGATTTTTTTTGCCCCTTAGCAGCTTGCATAGTGTCCTCTAAAACTATGAAAGATAGTCTTTAGGGAGTTTGGCTCCCAGCATCTACTTTGGGCAGCTCACAACTGCTTATAACTCCAACTTCAGGGGATCCAATGCCCTCTACTGACCTCAGGTACCCACACACATGTACACACACATAATAAATAAATAAAACTTAAAAAAGAAAGATGCAGAGGTTTGTGAATACCTGGTAGCCTGCTTTCTTTCTTTACTTCTTTCCCCTCTCCTCCCCTAGTACTCTCCTCCCTCTCTTCCTTTCCTTCATTAAAAATGTTTTTGGGGTTTGGAGTGATGGCTCAGCTGTTAAGAACACTGACTGTTCTTGCAGAAGACCTGGGTTCAAATCCCAGCACCCATATGGCAGCTAACAACTGTCTATAAGGGGATCTGACAGCCTCTTCTGTTCTCTGCCAGCATTGCATGACATAGGTGCACTTACCTACATGCAGACATATAACACTCATACACATAAGATAAAAATAATAAATAAAATATATTTTTTAATGCTTTCAAAGCTAAAGAAAGGAGGTAAATATGTCAAAATAAATAAAAGCAAAGCTGAAATATATTTGGATTCCTGGGAAGCTGGGAGGGAGCACTTTGGGACAAGTTTGTAAGCAGAACACAACTGAAAAGGTTGGGAAAGTCTTTTTTCCATAGATCCTTCATTATGCTACATTAAAGTTTGTGTTTGGTTGAAATAGGGATTGTTTTCACACACTTTACTGCTCTTGAGTTAATAATGTGAATACAAACTCTAAACATTTATCACGCACCAGATTTTACTGGCGCACGATGCTTAAGTGAAAGACCTGGGAAGGCTTTTAGAATAGTTGCATGCCTGGATTCCTCTTCTACCCTGTTCATCATTTAGAAGCCCTTCTTAGTGTAACTTTCTACAGTTGATGATTAAACAAATGGGTTACAGTTTGGATGAATAAAAGCATTACAAAGCATGTCAGATGGGAAGTTTAAGCTATGGGGAAAGATAAGACTGTCAAAGTGGAACTCTCAAGTTGAGACTGAGAATTCACCTATAAAAGGGTTTATTGAGTTGTTGGACTGATGAGCAAAAATAGGGCCACACCCTGGGAAAGTCCCACAAGCTCCAGTAGAAAGTCTAGGTAATAGAAAAATGGCCTTCAGACCCAAGAGTCAAGAGCATTTTTATAATGGAAGCCTGGGGAAAGAAAGACTAAATTGTTTATGCTAAAGTTACATTGACTAGAGCTAAAGAGAGCCAGTATGTTGAAAATCCGGGAACATTTTGGTATAAAACAGTCTACCAAGGACTTGTGGCTTCTGAACTGGATAGAATTAGTTGTCCAGAAAGTTCATAGGCCTTAAAGGTGAGTGTTTGAATATATATAGATATATATGTTGTGTTAGTGTCGGGCCGGTATGTGTGTGTGCAGGTGCACATGCATGTGTGTGCACATGGGTGTAGAAGTCAGAAGGTAACCTCAGATGTCATCTTCAAGCATCATTCACCATTTTTTTTAGATGGGGTCTTTCACTGGCCCGAAACTTACCAAGTAAGCTAGGCCGGCTGCCGTTAAGCCACATGGGTCCACCTGTCACCACCTTACCATCACTAGAATGACAAACACATGCCACCACACCCAGCTTTTCCTGTGGTTTCTGGGGACCAAACTCTGATAGTTATTCTTGTAAATCAAACATTTTACTGACAGAGCTGTCTCCCTAGGTCTGAGCTCGGGTTCTAATGTACATTCCCGGATGTAGACGTATATTTTCTTGGTTTAGATCCTTAGCTGTCTCATTGTTGTCTTTTGTTGTTTGTTTTTTGATTTTTTTAAACAATGTTGCATGTTGTAGCTCACCATTCAGCTCAGTCTGGCCTCTAGCTTGTAGCAGTCCCTGCCTCAGCCACATGAGCCACCACTGCTGGCTTTGCCCTCAGCTGCTACCTAAATAACTTCCTTTACCTCTTCCATCCTCCCTCAGCAAAGCCTTTTAGCTAAATTTAGGACATCCATAATTTTCCTTTATCACTTTAACTAGAAGCATGTTCTTGTAACTGGCAGAGGAGGGTGTGAATCCCATCATGCACATTTATACAATTTATACCTGCACATAACTGTTTCCATTCAACTTAAATAAAACATTATGTTTGAAGAAAAATCAAGTCAAAGAAAAATTTAGAATGCCACAAATAGATGCGATTTGAGCTTGATTTTAATTGATTTGAAAAATTGAAGGAAAAATCCTCATTTCAGATACCTTTTACATCAAAATCCCAAGCAGAGAAAATAGATATTTTTAAAGCACTCTCTACATTAGAACCAATATTAATGAAGCCGTTAAGTGAGTGTTACAAATTCACTCTTGCTAAAAGGATAGTTTCTTGGGAATTCTGTCTCCAAATTAAGAAATTAGTAAAGACTAAATTTAAGTGCTGCCCTGCTACTTACAGAGAGTTGTTTGAGAATTCTGTACAGCATCTCGAAGTGAAGAGCCAAACATCTTAGGGTGTCAAGTGAGAGCATTTGGTTATCACCCCACTCGTCTCCCTTCTCAGAAGAGCAGCAGCTAGCTATTCATCTTTCAAATGTCATTGGTGGGGAGATGTGCTTCATGAGGGGGCTCCTGGGACCACTGGACCCACTTTTCCTTAGGAAGTGATGCTCATGTGCTCAAAGTAAAAACTACTGGATGGAAAATCAATCTCAAAGGCTGAAAGTTAAGCTGAGTGTTTAGACTGTGTCCTAGAAAGGGACTCACTGGGGTCAGCTACTAGCAGCAAGGCAGATTTTGTAAAGTGCATTATAGTGGTCCCTGTGGAGTCATGAGTTAGAGAAAAGCATCCCTCCCCTCCTTCTCCAAGGGTATAGCACCCAGCTAGCCCAGAGCAGGCTGGGTTCACTCCCAGTTCACTCCCTGGTGGCCACCTTTGCCCAGTACATACACTGCACAAACACAGGCAGTACATACACTGCACAAACCAGGGCTGGTTGGGAACATTCTCTAAAATCAAGCACACAGTCAGTGCTCACTCTGACCATCTGAAATGACACACCTTGTAGAATTTGACATCCTTGAGGTACACATTTAATAGCAGATACAGATTTTTACCTGAAGGGGTCTATGATCTGATTGACATCATATTTTCACTCTGACGCTCAGTACACTGTAGCTAGAAAGTGGCAAACTGAACAGTGATAATGTGTGATACCAAATGCATGTCTGTGACCCTTCATTCATATATTAAAACCCTGACATGAGATGGCATTATGGGATAGAGGTTTTGAATGTACAGTCCCATGGTGGGAACAATGCCCTGGTAAGAAGATAAAGAGGCTGGTCTTTGTTCTATTGGTCATGTGTAAGCAGAGAGGGATGCTTACTATATTCAAGTCTAGAAGGAGTCTCAGTATTTAGAATCAAAAGAAATATCTGTTATTTAAACTGCCTAGTCTATGGTATTCTGTTGTGGCAGCTGGAGCTTAGACAGTGTAGTTCTGGAAGCTGATTACTGGCTATTTAGCATTGTTTGTTCTATTTTGTTTGTTCTGAGAACTCGATTGAGAGGACTACATGGCTCTGTACTACGACACTCTTAAATTTTTTATTAGTTTCTATTTTTATGTGTATGAGTGTTTTGCCTGTATGCATGTAAGTGCACCCATGTGTGCAATGCCTTTGGAGGCCAGAAGAGGGTGTTGTAAAACCTGAAACTGGAGATATGGATGGTTGTTAGCCTCCATGTGGATCCTGGGAACATCCACATGGAAATGCAATGTCCTCTCTAAGAGCAGCCAGTGCTCTTAACCCCTGAGCCATCTGTCTAGCCCCAGCCATGCCCATTTGATCTTGAAGTCCTCTTGTCCCCAAATGACTAGGGGATGCTGTGACTCCCACTGTACATGTCTTAACATTTGTGATTTGGATGATACAATATGATCTAGGTGAATGTTCAGAGACAATCTTCTGTGAGCCAAAAAATTGCAATCATGGCCTGTTGCCTTGCAGAGATGGCCCTCAATAGATAGCAAGTTCTGCATTTTGCAAATGCTTGAGATTATAGTTTTATTTTTTTAAAAGGCATATTGGTTGTACCCAGGAGGCAAAGCAGAAATGTGAAAGGTTCAAGGGTTTGGTTACCTGGTTTCCACTCTGTACTAACTTAAAGAGATTTTTCAAAAACGGTGTAGATGTTCAGGGTGAAGTGAATCCTTTTAGATCCCTTCCCAGTAGAAGACTCATTTGGACCTTTCCTATATCTATAAATATGAATGAGCAACAAGAAATTTTCTCTAGGCAACCTCAGTCTAATTCCTGACCCCGTGTCTTTGTCTCCTGCACTTGAAGAAGAATCCGGACGTGCCTTCTTCTTCAGCATAGGTATGATATTGTTTTAGTTTGCTTCTATATTGCTGTGATAAACACCATGACCAAAACAAACTTGGGGAGGAAAGGGTTTATTTGGCTTACAGCTTACAGTCCATTATCAAGGGAGGCCAAGGCAGGAACCAGGAGGCAGGAGTCAAAGTATAGACCACAGAGGAACTCTTCTCACTGGCTTGCTCTCTTGGCCTGTGCTCAGCCTGATTTTTTTATGCAACTCGAAACCACCTGCCTGGGGGTGGCACCACCACAGTGGGCCGAGCCCTCCCACATCACTCAACAATCAAGAAAATGACTCACAGACATACCCATGGGTCAGTCTAATAGACAAAATTCCTCAAATGAGAGTCCCTCTTTCCAGGTGTCAAGTTGAAATGGAAGCTATCCAGCACAGATACCCACTGAAGCTGGCTCCAATCATCAGGGAGTTTAGCAGAAAGGAGTCCTTGACCAAACCAGAGATTTAATCAAGACCAGAAACTTGGAAGGAGTTAATTACAAGTGATCATTTGGGGCTGGGGAGATGGCTCAGCAGTTAAAAATACTGGTTTTTCTTGCAGAAGACCTGGGTTCGAATCCCAACACCCACAGTGGCAGCTAACAACTACCTGTAACTCCAGTTCCAGGGGATCTGACGGCTTCCTCTGTCCTAGTGGGCATTGCATGATACAGGTGCACTTACCTACATGTAGGCAATCCACTCATACACATAAAATAAAAATAATAAATAAACTATTTTTAAAAACAAGTGATCATTTTATAGAATTGTGTTTCATGTAATACAGTTTCACTTGAATCAAAGAGAAAGAGCCCTGAGACAGTGACTGGAAGATTTAGGGGCACTGCTCAGTGTAGTCTATTGAATCTGTAATGTGTAAGTTTCCAAGAAGCTTCATAAATAAGGTCGGTCTGTGTCCCATATGTTTGAAAGAAACCATAATCCATGCTAACTAAATTTATGGGGGAAAACCACTGAATTTTGGAGCCACATTTGGGTAGACACATTTCAGATGCAGGAATTTTAATTTCCAGAGGATTATTTGTCCAGTGCAGTCTGCTGTCATAAATAGCAGACAGTGCCATGGTGGCTGGTGAGAGAGTGATAGCTTTGGAAAGCCCTGCCTTCATCTTTTCCAAAGCTCCCTTATCAAAATTAATTTATGTAGTTATTATCTTCATGCTAAACTGAAAACAAGTCACATGTAAAATAAAAGTAGAATGACTAATGCTAATTAGAAAAAGAAAAGCAACTCCATCTCTCACTTTCGGTATGTTCTACATCTACAAGTCTGACTGCCACTAATTTAAAACATTATGCATGTCCTCAGGGAAAAGCTGAGCAGCAGTGAATTGGAATAGGACTGAGATGATGCCTTTTGTGTACTGTAACACTTCTAAATCATTGCTTCCAGAAAAAAATCACAGAGAATTTTAATATTCATAAAGATTAGAAACAGGCGTTTGAACAGAGCTCCAGCCACCTTTGACAGGAGCACAATGGTTTGTCTGAAAGGGTCTTCATTTCCTCTGTCACTCACTGGCAGGACTCAGAACATCAAAACAGTTAGACTCCCGAGCTTTCACTACCTGTTTCAAAGAATTACACTTGACATTTCTAATTTTTTCTCAGTCGTTAAACTCTGTCCTCCCCCTTTAAAATGGCATGATTTTGTTAGCAAATCAAAGCGGGCAGGAGAATACATTAGTGCTCCCTCCATGTGGACTCTGGGCTGACCTCGGTGCTTTTTATGTCTACCGCTAGACCACACAAGCTATTTTTGCTTCATCATTTATCCTGTTTGTTTACCTCAGAAGAATGCTATTTAGCCAGATAGAGGTAAGTAACAAATTGTGGCTTAGGTCTGTGCTATCTTGGTGATATGAGATGCTGTATCTTTCTCTGACCCAGTTTCCTTGTCTCTGTATAGGGATAAAAATGAGAAAATGCTCAGTCCTTTATGGAGGCAGAGACCCTAAGATCCACACTGGATCACACAGGGAGGCCAGCACATAGTTCCAAGTACTGAGTTATATTGGTGTTATTTAGATAGGCTTTGGGAGATAACACGAGGCTATTGTCACTGCTTGACTCCTGTGTGACTTTTGGATCCTCAGTTTCCTCATTGGTTAAATAAACCATTTAAATGCTCTGTCTGGGTTTCTGTCCAGAGCTAAACACCTGTAACATAGTTGATCTGTAATATGTCAAAATTGGCAAGGATGGGATCAGAATAAATAATAAAGTGAGACCTTTACCCACAGAATCTTAAGTCTTTAAACACATTCCTTGCTTTCCCCTTGCCTTTTCATGTGTGTGTGTGTGTGTGTGTGTGTGTGTGTGTGTGTGTGTACATATTTATGTGTGAGCCAGTGCATATGGGGAAGGGCCATATATATATGCACACTCATCGAGGCCAGAGATCTGTCATTCCTTAAACACTGTCAGCCTCATTTTTTGAGACAGGTGTCTCTCATTAGCCAGGAACTCACCAAGCAGGCCAGGCCAGCTAGGCAGCAAGCACCAGAGATCTCTGACTCCCTAGCACTGGGAGAAGCATGTGACATCATGCCTGGCTTTTTTACATGTGTTCTAGGGATCAAACTCAGGTCCCCATGCTTGCACAGCAAGCACTTCACTAACTGAGCTGTCTTCCCAGTCCCATTTTCTTTTTTGAAAGGGGCAGAATTACTATTCTGGTTTGATATAGATACATTTTATATATATATTTTTTCATTAGATCAATCATGTCAATTACTGTGAGAAAGGAGAATAAAGAGCCTAAGAAGTAAAGCCTTGGGTGTCAAGGTGACTTTTATGTGAAGCCAGA
Source organism: Nannospalax galili (assembly GCF_000622305.1). Lineage (NCBI taxonomy): Eukaryota > Metazoa > Chordata > Mammalia > Rodentia > Spalacidae > Nannospalax > Nannospalax galili. Next base: position 706,003 of record NW_008331836.1, on the reverse strand, counting down.
CCAGCCATGTGAAATTCTATCTTTTAATAAAAAGTTTTACCTTTTTGCCCAAAGACAGGAAAGCGGAGTGGGGAGAAGGTGGAGAGTACAGCCTGAGATTGTTAGGATCCTATTGTAGGAGCCACACAAGTCGCATTTTTTTAAAGTCAATGGTAATTAAATTTATGTTCCCCTTTAAAAAATTCCAGCCATCTCCCTATCCAATTTACCAGTGACACTTTTTTCTGTGTCCTCAACCCCCAATCTGACAGCCAAGTCTGAACTGAATGAATACTTCTAAATTTGGTACAATGATTTGAGGGAGATTTTCAAAGTCTGTAAGAAATTTACCTTGACTTGACATTTAAATTGGAGATATGGTAATATAAAAATTTAAAGTAATCATCATCATAGAACCTCATATCTTTATATCACAAGGTTTTCTCCTCTTGTATGACATGGTCAATGGAAAAAAAAAACTTTCATTTCTTATCATTCTTAGTATGCATTTAAAACTCACTTTAAATATCACCCAAGAACTTAAATTCCCAAAATAAGTGTGAAACAAGTTCTCAAACTTACAAAGTGACCTTCTGAAAGGGTCCTCCAGTCACCAGAAAATATTTCCATACAGCTGCTGATATGCCTGTGAGCACGAGAGAGAGACAGAGAGAGAGAGAGAGAGAGAGGTTTATAAATTATTTTGACTCAAAATCCCCAAAGTAGAAACATGCTCGCACACATCTCCAGCCTGTTACTTATAAACTAGCACCTCAGGACAGAAGGATATTGGAGTACTATTGAATCCACTTTCTCAGCTACCACCTGTGAATTATAGCTGGCAGCAGGAGTTTTATGATGCTATTGTAAAAGTAATGTACCTCTTAAATGGCAATTTACTGAGTTGCTGATGAAACGCATTACAAATATGTTAGTTTCAGGGTGGTTAGGAAAATTAACCGCAGATATTTTCCATATTGTCACATATAGTCAACATGCAAAGGGTGTAAGGAGCAGCTTTCTTCAAAGCTGTTTAAAGGTAGCACATGGCCAGGAGTCACTCCAGAAGAGGTTGATAAGGCCAAGGCTTTAGGGAAATCATTTGAGACTATGCTTTTAGAAGGTGTCTTATCAGCAATATCCCCAAACTCTTAACCCTTTCTCTTGAGCCTCAAACATATCATGAGGCTTTCTGTCCAATTTTCTAACCTGTCCAGTTGGCCCCCACACCTGCTCCTCTGCCTGGTCTGATAACGGAGAGTAGTAGGCTATCATGAGAGCCCAAATTACACTCTGAAGAGACCCATCTGTCTGGAGCCACAAGATAATCACGTGAAAGAGAGACTCAAAGGGAGAGATGACAGAACATAAGAAGCAGGTGCCTCATTAAGATTGTACTGTCTTATCCTTAGAGGCCTGTGCTTGGTGACGTGACCTCTCAGATCTCTTTCCTGTTAGCAGACATTTGCACATGGTACTACAGTTTAAAATGCAGCTCAGATCCTTTATTTCATCTGACCTTCACAGACCCCCCCCCCGAAAAAAGGAAGGTGTTATCTAAACTTTAAGATGAATTAACAAACACTGATGGACGTCAGTGATTTGCTCAGTCATCCAGCTACCAAAGAGTGAAGTTAGGTTTGAACTCAAATTTCACTCCAAGCCCATTATAAAACCAAATTTTGACCAGGTTAGGAACACAGAGGAGATGCTTTGAACTCAAAGAACTGACTTAAATATACAGAGTAGTATAAGTGATTTGCAGAATATTTAATACAGGGCAAAGACTGAGGATATAGCTTTATGGTTGAACATTTGCCAAGCACGTGTGAGGCCCTGGGTTCAATTTCTAGTACCACAAAATTAAATAAATAAAAGCAACATTCTACAAGTTTAATGTCAAGGAAAGACTCTCCAATCCTACAGCAAGGATGGAAAATAATTTGCAATTTGCGCTTTACAGCCACAGATGCTGAAGCTGTTTACCAGCTCAGCAGAAAAGAGTGCAGTGATCCATTAACAATGCCTGCCATGGGTACAAAAGGGAGCTAGTGGCAGCACATGTATTTGCTCTTCTTATACTTCAGGAACTGTTTCTAAAACATTCTTGAGTTTTATGGTAAGAAGTCTCATGGTCCAATAAACTGGCAGGTCTCTGGTAAGCTTTAGTCAGTGCTAAACACTGTACTTGGCACCATGAATGAGTACCAAGAATGTAAGAGAAAGTCTTCACCTATATAATTTACAATCCAATTTGGAAAATAAGCAAAATGTGCAGCACCCCTTTTGCATGTTCATCCTTTGGCACTGATTGTAAATACTGTGAAGAACTCTATAGGGCCAAATAACACACAAGAAGGAGATCATCTTTTGAGAGGAATATCAAGTCCTGTGTTGCTGGAGCACTGTGTATCTTCCATTGACTTCACACCATGAGGAAATATTTTACAGTGATCATTTAGAGCCCAAAAGAGATGAAATAATCACTACTGAAATTATTTACCTGAAAAAAATGCTCATATGTGTATTTAACAAGTATCCTAACTCTGTAATTGTTATGAATCTTGTTATAGTAAGAATGGACAGGAAATCACAGATGTCCTGTAATATCCTCTGTTCCTAATAGAAGTTTAAAAAAATATGATAAAACTGCAAAGTACACTACCAGCTTCCTGAGGGAGATTGGATTACAATTCCCCTGCAAATAAAATGATAGGAAAGTTGGTACTATCTTCAGTATAATCTGGAAATGAAGTTGGGTGGAGGTAGGGGAGGGGGATTTGCAGGTGAAAAGATTAACCATGAGTTCATAGTAGATGAAGATAGAATTTATTTTATTATTCTCACTACTTTTAAATATGCTTGATATTTTCCATTTAAAATGTTTTTCAAATCCCTCTTAACAACCTGTGAATTGGGTTAGGAAGATGGCTCAGTAGGTGAGATTATGAGGCTCTGAGTTCAAATCCCTAGTACCCACAAGAAAAACCGGAAGTGACATGCATACCTGTAGCCCCAGTGCTATGGGGGGCAGTGCCAAGAAGATCACTGAGTGCCAGGAAGATCACTGGGTCCTGCTGACCACTAGCCTGGCTCTTGGTCAATAAGAGATCCTGTCTCAAAAGCATAAGGCAGATAGGGCTGAAGAGATAGCTCAGTGGTTAAGAGCACTGGCTGTTCTTGCAGAGAACAAAAGTCAAGTTCAGTTTCCAGCATACACATGGCATCTAACAAATATCTGTAATTCCAGATCCAGAGGATCTGATGCCCTCTTTTGGGTTCCACCAGCATTGCACATACATGGTGCACCCACATACATGCAGGCAAAACACTCATACAAGTAAAATAAAAATAAATAATAAAAAAGAATAAATAAGGCAGAGAATGAGGGAGCAGAACATGTTATGCCTCTTCTGGCTTCTGTG
>NW_008331836.1:663464-702399 GCF_000622305.1 Nannospalax galili | reverse complement strand
AAGGAGGAGGGGGGGGAGATAGAAGGATCTTTGAGGCTTGCTGGCTTCCAGCCTAGCAAAGATGGTGTGAATCTCAGGTTCAGGGAGAGATCCTGTCTCAAAAAATGGGTCCTCTGGGCACACACACACACACACACACACACACACACACACATAAATAAAAGTAAAAATATATTTTAAAAAAAAAAGAAAGAATAAAAAGAAAAACCAGGTGTGGTGGTGCCTACCTTTAATCCCAGGAAACAGAGACAAAGGTATCTGCATGAGATAAAGGCCAGCTTGGGCTACATAGTGAGTTTCAGGTCAGCTGGGGCTATAGAGAGACCCTATCTAAAAATAACTATTAAAAAATAAAAGAAAACACCTTTTTAGAAATATCTGAGAGCAATTTAAGCTTCAGGATTGAAAGATATTTTTGAAACTGCCATAGAATGAAAAGAAGAAAATATTCAAAGCTAAGATAAGGAAACAAAGAGACTTGCCTGACCAAGAATTACAGAAATTGTGCAAATTAGGACACAGAGAAAAATCAGTGCTAAGAGTTGCTATCTTTAATGTTTTTTCCCACTGCTGATGTCTCATGGGTGTAAATTTATCATTGATTTGGTGTAGCATCTTTGGATGCTGTAATTTCTCATCTGCTTCCTGCTGAAAACCGATCAGCTATGCTTGTATCCAGGTCTACATCACAGCTGTGAGACATTAATCTCAGGATGCTTCCCCACCTCTGGCCTGGCTGATGCATGCAGTCTAGTTAGTTCCCCAGCAGGCTCCTGACTCCTCTCCTGCCACCACTAACAACCATACAACTGTTGTCACTCCGGAGATGGGGCTGCTATGATGCTCCTTGGGTGGCCTGCCATGTCCTGTGCTTATGTACCTGCACTTCCCTGAATCTAAGAGGGATTTGTCACTGTCTGGAGTCAAGGCTCTCCTATGACTTCGTGGCAATAAACCTTAAGTTTGAAACAGGCAAGTTATTTTTTCTGAATGTATCCATAGGTTCTCTGCAGAGCCCTGGGCACTAGCTGCTAAATGGCTCATTAATTATGATATTGACTAATAAGATTGTTCCGCTGTTAAGTTATGCTTGAAAGCCTGATTTCTAGGTTCTGGAACTATCTGATTTTCTTAGGCTAGTCTTCATGTTTATTTTGTTGTGATTAAGAAAAAAAGGAGACTTTATCATGTGCCACCTGCTGGATAAACCTCAGCTAAATCAGTAAGATACTGAGAGTTCCATGCTGAAATTGAGGATAAAATGGAATATAAGTTGTAGAAGACAACTTCTTATTGCTTCCCTGTCACCACAAAAAGACAAAGAAATTGTATCAATTAGTGTTAGTATTTTGTTATTAATCATAGGGATAGCCTATATGTTTATACAGTAGTAGAATTTAAAGAAATTAGTGAGGCTGGAAAGATGGCTCAGCAGTTAAGAGCACTGGCTGCTTTTGTGGAGGACCCAGGTTCAGTTTCCAGGCAACTCACAACCACCTGTAGCTCCAGCCTCTGGGGATGTGGCAGTCTCTTCTTGCCTCCACAGGCACCCATATATACATCACAGACCCACAGACACATGCACATAAGTAATAAAATAAGTCTTCAAATAAATCAAAAAGTATGAACTTTCTTTTCCTTCAGAACAGATCCCACACAACTGTAAGTCCAAAAGGTGCAAATTTTAGGGCAATTACAAGTAGACAGTGAGGAGATTTGATAAAAGTGGGGCTCAAGGATATGATAGGTACTCCATTTACCCCAAGACATTCGTTGCCAGTAAAAAACAATGAAGGCTTTCCAGGGAGGGTGGGTCAGACAAGGACACCAGAATAAAGGGGGAAGCTGAGTTTTCCAAAGGAAACACTTTGAGGAAGTTTAGCCTGGAGTGAGGAATGAGGAGGCCAACCAGGAGCCCAAGGGAATCCAGTAATTCTTTCCACTTAAGCTTGACTTTATTCTGTGACCCTGTGGAGGGATATAGAGAGTACGTATGTGAAATAATAATTATATTACAACATATAATCTCTGTGCGCTTGCAGGAAATTCCTTTTTGATGCTCCCTAAATGAGTAAGGTGACAGGTGATAAGGAGGGGGTCTGTGTCCCCCAGACACCACTGGGGGAGGAAGAATCTTATTTAAAATGACTGTAAGTGGCTGTCTTTCTAAACTGTATGTTGTGTCCTGTCCTCCACTTGATTCTATACAAGCAAAAAAGTCCCAGGCAATATCAACACAGAAAACAACCCTGTAATGATATTGCATTTATCTCAAGGTTTTCTTTCTAATAAGAAACAGAACTATCATGACGTCCAAATCCTACTGAGTGCACCCAGGAGTTGAGAAAATAACAGAGTGAAGAAGGCTTTTTTTTTTACCTTTTTAAAATGTGGAAGTCTTTGTGAGCTTCCTTGTTCCCAAGATGAATCTGTGCTCCAGCTACAGACTGCTGACTGAGTGTATTTTAGATCATAGAAACTTCTCTTAGGTGTCGCGAGAGACCTGGGAGTCTTATTACAACCTGTTTGTCATTTTCACAGTCCAACTTTCACTACAAAAGAAGCCCAAGATTGCATCAGGGCCTTTAAGGGGTGCAGATTGGTAACTTCCTTTTTATATACTGCATTTGGTCAACCTGTGTCATTAATCTCTCCTTCCTGTTTAGTGGCAGTAAAGATGGAACACTTTATCTGTTCTTTTTAATTAGATTGATGTATGTGCATTCCTTGAATTTTAAAGGTCATTAATTTCCACATTAGTCTCTGAGGTTGGGAGCACACAGATTGATATATTGATGATTTGGTCTTTCATTGATTCTATATCATCTTTAGCACCACGACTCATGAATGGCAGTTCTTTCACAATCCTGACTCAGTGAGTGGAAAGGCATGGATATTTGCAGAATGAGGAACCCAGATTTTGTCCTTTCTAGAGAATTTTACTGTCCTTAGGTGGAACTGATTACGAAATGTGTTTAGTTATACTTAAAGTGCTGTTGGTGTGTGGCAGCCTTTTTCCAGAGTTTCAGTTAGTATCTGCAGCATCTAACAATTTTAGCCCGTGACTTTCCATTGTCATTGATGCTTCAAAGTAATTAAAGACTTCCTAAAGTTCTTTGCAAAATATTTAATAGAAGAAATGTTTCCCTAGTTGTCAGGATTTATATTCATGTTACAACTTTTAGGTATCACTCCATGTTTAAGTATCATGTGGGTCTAAGTAATGATGCATCACTTACCAATGTGACAGTCCAGACAGCCCAACACTTCATTTCCACTGGCAGGATAGACTACACAGCCTTGTTCATGCCTCAAATATTGTTAATGTAACAACAATAAAATAAAGTTTACTCACCAGAAGTGGTGGGTATCATTGACCCCTTTTGAATAGCCAGATATAAATTTAAAAAAAAAATTTTTTTTAATGCCTGCTGAATCAAGCCGTGTCCATGCCAGAGATAGGAAAGCAGTTGGTCCTTTGAATACAAGGCTGATGCTGGTTGGAATTTGGTAATAGAGTAGGTGGAAGAACTTTTAATCAAGGGTCATTATAGTAATAAAAGCTCTTTTCTATTATCAAACCAAAGCATGTAGATTTCTCATTTTTAAAAAGATGAGCTGGGCTGAAGAGATGGCTCAGCAGTTAAGAGCACTGACTGCTCTTGCAGAGGACCTGGGTTTGATTCCCAGCACCCACATGGCAGCTACAAACCATCCTTAACTCCAGTTCCAGAGGAATCCGAAGCCCTCTTCTGACCTCCACGGCATACCACAAGATGGGTGCACTCACATACATGCAGGCAATACACTCATACATGTAAAATAAAAATAATAAATAAAATATTTGTTAAATATAAAATAAATACAAAGATGAGTTTAGAGGCTGGAGAGATGGCTCAGCAGTTAGGAGCACTGGCTGCTCTGGCAGAAGACCCAGGTTTGAATCCCAGCACCCACATGGCAGCTAACAACCGTCTGTAGCTGCAACTCAATGGGGATCCGACGCCATCTGCTGTGCTCCACGAGCATAGCATAACACGGATGCACTTATATGCATGTAGGCATAACACTCATACACATAAAATAACAACATATAAATCAAAAAAATGTTTTTTAAGAAGACAAGCTTCAGTTTATCAAAACTGAAATGGGGTACCTTAATAGTGCCCCAGTTTGGCAGTGAGAGCTACCTCAAATAAATAATATGCAATACACAGTCGGGTTCCACATGTGACACTGTTGAAGTAGAGAGGAGGAGGAGGCAGAGAAGTGGTGCATGGGACCTTTGGCAGCCTGAGCATCCGGAAAGATTCCCCTTGGTTCCAGAAGCTGAGCTGCCTCCTTTCCTCCAAATTCTCTTTTCACTTCCTCTTCCTCTCCCAGAGACTTGCTGCTTAGTCTACTCTTTTTGTCTCCATGTTCAGCTGCTCTAGGAACAGACTAATTTTCATGAGCTGGCTAAGCAGAGCCAGCGCTGAGGTAGAACAGAGAAGATGAGGCGTGTCAGGCAAAGTCTCTTTAGTCAGGAGCCCCCACAGTCTCCAAAGAGCTGGGTGGAACCTAAGCAAGACCTGGACCTTGAATGGCCCAGATCAAAGAGGAAACCAGCTCCTAAGCCTAACTGCTCAAAGCTGAAGAGGAAAGTATTTGGCACCAGATCCATGCTACTCAGTGTGATCCATGAGTCAGCGGTGTGCAAACACTTAGGAACTTGCTAGAAATGCAGAGTCTCAGCTTCCAGCACAGCACTGTTGCCTTAGCCCATCTTCTGCTGCTATTACAAAAGAGTGAAACTAGGTTATTTATAATGAATGGAAATTGGTTGGGGTCATGGTCCTGGAGGCTGAGAAGTCCAATGCCAAGGTAAAAGCATGTGGCACGTCAGGTCATGTTGTGTAAGGAAACAGGTATGAGAGGAAGTGTGGAGATGGGGCTGGAAGGGAGCTGAACTTATTTTATCAGGAACCCATTCCAGTGATAGCTAGTCCATTCCCATGATAATGGCCTGAATCTATTCATGGGACAACGCCTTCATGATCTCTTACAGGACTCAGCACTCAAACACTGATGCACTGGAAATTGTTTCCAACGCATGAATTTGGGGAATGCATTCAAACCATTGTCCCTCCTGAATGAAAACCTGTGGCTAACAACATGTGCACATGAAAGTTTGAACAGCACTGGGCAAAAGAAGTCAGTAAAGAGAGAGGATGGGGCCTCCACCTATCAAACAGGTCCTGACGTAATCACTCCATTGCGGGTTGGATTTCACACATCAAACTTCAAGTTTCCCTCCAACTCTGATGCACATCAGTGAAAACAGACAAGAAAGACTAAAGATCATGAAGGGGATGATTTGCCATGTGGGGAGATTTGTTTCCTTAGTAGGTGACGGGGGTACTCCTGGGGCAGAAAACTTATGTCTCTGTACGCATGCACTAGATTCTGTAAAGAGGACTGGGGAGACTGACAGGGACTTTGACTGACAAATGGGATGTGTTTTCCCTGAATGCATTAGATGTATGAATATTAAGGAAGATACACAAAGAAAGCAGCAGTTCAGAGCAAAACATCCTACCCTGGGAAGCCAGAACTACTGGTAGCAGGACCAGGCAGGCCAGGCTTGCATATGACTTGCTCACTATGTTGTAATGGCATCTTTCTCAACCTATAGAGTGGCTGTTCTACTTCCTCCTCCCCACCTCCATCACCCCCATCCATCAAGGTCCAGCTCACATGCCATGTGCTCCGAGAAGTCTTTCTAGAAGCATCAGACTCCTATCAGCAGCACAGAGAAGTGAATGTTACACAATTAACCTCCAGGGTTGTACGTTAGGGACGTGGGGATTAGAAGGTTCCTGGCAGGCTGTACAGTCTACATTCCTGCCTCCTCAAAGCCTTCCTCAGACAGGGATCATCATGACTCACCAAGCAATCCATTACAGACGGAAAAGTGGCAATGGTTAAGAAAGAAAATTCTTCCTTAGATTCAGCTGCATTTCTTTCTTCCGTTGTGTCAATCACACACTAAAAAGCACAGGGATGGCTGTGCCATCTGCCTTTCATCCATCTCTCTTTCACAGATTCTGTTGAGTCTGCAGGTTAAAAGTATTTTAGACTTTCTTTTCTGATCTGAAAGAACTTGAGCATTCTCTGTGCTGGAAGAGCTCATTTAAACAACGTTTCTTCTGACACAGAGCTACCCTGAGAGTTCAGGTAGGCCCTTAACTGACGTGTACTCTTCTCAGTTCAAACGCAGTTAGATTAGTTTATGGGCTTACAACTCCATTATCATCTCAGACTATAAAGAATTTGGAAGAAGACTATCAGGGGTAGCCTGAATGACAAAAATCAACACACAATGTAGAAGATTAGATGCATACAAAAGGCACTTTAGAGACAAATTTTCACTGTGTAGAAAGCACACAGAACAAGGACCTGACTGTGCCCTGATCCCTGTCATTTACATATGTAAAGAAGAGCAAGTCTGTCCATCTCGTGCAGGCCTGGGCAGCTCAGATCGTCCCACCACACACAGTCATCAGCTCACTGTTAGCTTAGCTGTCCTCTATACTCTGCCCATCACAAGGTACCTGTAGTCACAGACTTGGTCTTGATTCTTTCAGCCCTTAGTATGTGTGTCTGCATGTATGTGTTCATATGGGTATGTGTGTACAGGCCAGAAGTTGATCTCAGCAAACAGGCTAAACTGACTGGTCAGTGAATCCCATGAATCTACCTGATTTCACCTTTCCAGTACTGGGATTACAAGCAGATGCCAACTTGCCTGGCTTTTTTACATGGATTCTGAGGATTCACTCATTACCAACTAAAATATCTCCTCAACTCCCTTGTCAGCCCCCTTTTTAGATGAAATTAGAGCCTGACTCCTAAGAAGATTCCTCTCCCTCTATGATTCCCTGATACAAAACAACTCTGAGGAAATGCAGCAGCCTTACTTTCCAAATCTGAAAAGCCAAGAGCACAGAGACTCCTGAGCCTAGTGATTTACTCAACACAGGGCCACCTGTGGGGTCAGCCAACTGGACTTTCCTTGGATCTACCAATTGCCGCTGCCTACTAAAGTCTTACTCTCTAACTGCAGTTTCCAAATCACAAAGATGAATCCAACCTGATTAGCTCCCTCTGTTCTGAGTGCCAAAAGCACTGCTACATGCTGCACGCACCTTACTGCATTGCATTGCTACAACCTGGGCAAGAAGGATCATCATCCCCATAATGAGAAACTAAGGCCAAATTGGGATGCTGATAGCTATTTGAGACATGTAGGGGAGTGGTAGACTGTGATTTAAAACCATCTGTGTATATGACCATTATACCCCCTTCTCAGCACTAAGGGAATCTCAACACACTCATTACTGAAAAGAATGTGAATACTTTTTAGAAAGACAGAGATAGCTAGTCAGCCATGGTGCTGTACACCTGTAACTCAGCACTTGGGAAGAAGAGATGGGAGGGTAAGGAGTTCAAGGTCATTTTACACTACACAGCCAGTTTGAGGACAGCCTGGACTACATGAGATCTTGTCTCAAAAATAAATGGTAGCTATATTAAGTCTTTTACTTTTGTAAAAGACTTAAATATTTAAAATTTTATGCACCAAGATTAATGTTGGAGAACATATGCACACCACCGCTATTTTTAGAATATTTTTAATGGTTTGACAAATATTTCTTTTTCTAGAGCATGTCTTATGTACAGCAAGGAATGACTGACACAGGTGAGCACCCCTGAAGACTGAGTGCCTTTCTCTGGTCAATGAACAACCCACCAGGGTAGACAAATATTTTGTTGAACTCAGAAACAATTGGCATTTATTTTTTGGACTTTACTAAACACATGCTGTTTAGCCAAGTCTCTGCTTCATCAGGTAAAAATAATTTTTTTAACTTTTTAAAAATTTTATTAATTATTTTAATTTTATGTGTAGGCATGTATTGCCTGCATATATGTAATTGCACCCATGTTGTTCAATACCTGTGGAGGACGGAAGAGGCTGTTGGATCCCCTGGAACTGGATTTACAGACAGTTGTTAGCTGCCATGTGGGTGCTGGGATTCAAACCCGGGTCTTCTGCAAGAACAACCAGTGTTCTTAACCACTGAGCCATCTCTCCAGCCCCGGGTGAAAATAATTTAACTGAAGTGTAGGCACTCAAAGTTGAAATGCCAAATTCTACCTTAAGTAATACATTCTACACTAAAAGAAAAGTTTATTTTGGTTTTGATCAATTGAGAAGTGTATCAATAAACACAGATTTAAAGATGATGCCATCCTTTCTATTTGTTTAGTGTGTTCTCTGGTTCCTCTAAAGATTTGGGAGCATTCCTACTGTCTCTGGCTATCTTGCTAACTTTAGTAGTATAGAAGTACTTTATTAGCATAGAAGTATTTGATTCATTCAGGAAACATTTATGGATGATTCCCTTTGTGGCAAAGACTGCAAAGGATTGGAGACTCAATGCTGAACCATACTGTGTCTGTTAGGGGGCTTTTAATTGCAATAATAATTCCATTAAGCACAAAAGTGAGTCACATCAAGATTGATCATTTCAGAGGCTCTCTGTGATGGCATGGAGACGCAGGCTCTTTATCTTTCTAATCTGATATCCTCAGGCCTATGCCCTCATGTCTGCAACATTGACTGTAGCTGCCCCAGGCATCCCATTGAGATGTAACAAGATCTGTAATGAAAATCTTTTCCAAAAGATTGGTTAGTTTTAACTGTTAATGTGATACAATCTAGAATCACCTGGAAAGGTATGTCTTTAACCTCACTGGACCTCAGGGAAGAAGGGACAATGCTAACTGTATTGCTTTCCTTGCCACTGACCAAATACTTAGTATGAAGCTACTCAAAAAAAGAAAGATTTGTAGGAGAGAAGGCACGGCAGAGTTCATGGCCACCCACAGTAGTGGCAGTGAGAGCATGAGACTGCTTGTTCACAGTTCTGTGGATCAGCAAACAGAAAGCTTGGGCTGGAACTGGGGCAGAGCTAGAATCCGCAAGACCCATTCTAAGGCCCTACATCTGCCAGCTAGACCCCATGCCCAAAAAGTTTCCATAACCTCCCCAAACAGTGCCACCAGATAAATACTAACTGTTTAAACACGAGTCTATGAGGGATACTTCATACTCAAACTTTGACACTAAACTATTGCCTGTGTTGTATAAATGGTATGACAAGTTTAAAGGACTGAATTTAGAGTGCATTGTGGGTGCTTCTGAGGCAGCAGTGGCTGCCACGGTCTCATCTTTACAGTTATTCTTGGATAAGAACCCAGAAGCAGGGCTATAAGGAAGGCGCCTAGCTCAGCCTGAAAAGTCAGAAATATGTGATCCAGAGCTCAGGCAATCAGTTAAGGACACCCATGTTGATCATTCTGCTGGGACTACCATCACCAAGTGCCGGATTAGGCAGTATAAACAATAGAATTTTATTTCCTCACATCTCTGGAATCTGCAGTCACAAAAGAAAATGTCAGCAGTGTTCAGTTGGTCTGAGGACATCGCTCCTCGGCATCTAAGTGGTTGTCTTTCCTCTTTACCGTGTCTATATTTTAATCTCTTCCTATATAGACACCAAGTACTGGATTAGACCCACCCACATGCCTTGTTTTAACTTAACTTCCCCCTTAAAGTACCTACCTCTAAACAGGGACATAATCCAAGGTACTGAGAATTAGGAGCTCAACAGATGAACAGAAAAAGGGGGAGCAGTGCAGTCTGTAATCACACCAGAGGGTATGATGATTGTGGACCTTTGAAGGAAGGTCCAAATAATACTCTAAGAGGGGCCAGGTAAGATCAAAATTGTCTGCCATGCTGGTTAGCTTTAATTGTCAACCTGATACAACCTAGAATCACCTGGGAAGAGACTCTCAATAAGGGACTATCTATATTGGTTTGGCCTGCAGGCATATCTGTGGGGGATTGTCTTAAGTAAATGATATGGGAAGACCCATCCCACTGTGAGTTGTATGTACCATTCCTAGGCAGTTAGTCATTAACTGTATGAGTGGAGAAGAAATCGAGCTGAACACAGCAAGCAATCAAGCATGCATGTATGCACTTATTTCCCTCTGTTCTTGACTATGGACGGGATATCATTAACTGTTTGAAGTTCCTACCTTGATTTCCCCACAGTGATGGACAGAAACCTAGAATTGTGAGATAACCTTTTCTCCCTGAATTTGCTTTTGATCAGGGTATTTTATCACAGTAACATAAATGAAGCCAGGACATATACTCACCAATAGGAATACAGATAGCAGAGACACAGTAGAAGAAAAGAAACACGGCTCACAGAGAATGAGTCAGAAGGTCGTGGTTACTGTTCAGACATGGTATGATTTGGGTTGGAGTACTAATAATGTTAGTACTGGAAAATCATGGATGAGCAGCCCTTCAGTGATAATTTGGATAAGAAAATCCACATTTACTAATGGTTTGTGCCACTGGGGTTGGTGTCAGTCTAGGAAAAGAAGATGCCAGATTTAGCATTAAGAACAGCTTTAACAGGAAGAGATAAAATCTCTTGAATGGGTCATGTATTGGGAACAAGAGTCATTGGGAGACTCTGTCTACCCGTTTTTCAGTTGTCAATAAGGATTTAGGATTTGTGAGAGAAGTCAGAAAGGGTAGAGAAAAGATAGTCAAGCAAAATGGAACTTCTGGATAAAACTAACCGAAGTGTATTTGGAGGGTTCCGGCCTGTATCCTGGAGGAACTAGTAATGGAATATGCAGAGTGATGACTGCTAACTAATAAACAGTAAACAAGGGAAGTGGCAAGACAAACAGATGCTCCCAAAGCAGGAAGCATGTAAGAATTTGAAGGAAAAGTCACTAGAGCCGAGTGGAACAGAGGCCGTTTGGCAAATGATTAGTCATTAACACTCTTGTGGCAGCAGTTTCTGTATGGGTATGAATGAATACATTGCAGAGGAAGACATGGGTCAAAGCTCTTCTTCAATAACTTGCCTGAAAGTAAGACAGCAGAGGCACATTTTCAAGTGATTTTTAAGTGACAGATATTGGTACATGTTTAAATGCTGATGGGAAAAAAAGGAACTGCAGAAACAAGATCCCCAGAGAGGGATGTACAATGGGGTTCTAACGTCAGCCGAGACCGTCTTGGAGGGATTCTGATGCCTCCACACTCTCTGTGATACAGAGACCAAGTTCATCCTCTGAAATGGCTCAGCCCAGAGTTAGCCCTGTGGTACTTGATCATAGGTGTTTGGTTTATTTAACTACTAGTAGAAGTATATGAGATCTGGATTTGCAAGAGCCTCTAAGAGGCTCAGATGCAGGGGTGAATTGGGCTTGGTCAAGGCATTATTGCATAGGGCTGTGGGTCCCCACAGATACTAGGGTCCACCCTGAAGGTCATGACTTCTCTAGCTTAGCCTGGGTTTCAGGACTTTAAAAATGCCCAGGTGACTGTTACTACAAAGATGACCACTTTGAAAGATGCTCTGAGCCAAAAAAGCCTGCTTTTTAATGGGTCAGCAGAAGAGGATTTAGAAAGAAACTGTTCCTTGTAAAGACGTAAAATAAGATTTAATAACATTTTACTTCTCCTTTGTTCCCACCAAGTCATTAAATTCGGTGTATATAAGAAAGATAGAGCAAAAGATGAATAATTATAAAGAGATTGAGAATAACTAAAATACCTTATAATATGTCAGATATAGGCAATTAAAATTGCCCGTCTCTCTGTCTAACCATGTGGCTGTTGGAACAGAACATTAAAAAAGAAATAGAAGGTACTCTAATAACTAAACTGATATAATCCTCAAACTAAAAATGTGTAATTATATCTTAGAATATAAATTTGAAATTAAATATGTCTACTATAATTTTTGAATTTTGTTTCTTGACAAACCTGTGCTATCAAGTTTCAGCAATAATGTGAAATTTGTCACTGTAATATGAGTTTCCCAGTCACTCCCTTTCCAAATTCTTCAAACTACACAAAATCTTTCAATATAATCATGTTACTTCTTTAAAAAAAGCAATGCTAATAATTTTTTAAAAGTACTGGCTGCTCTTACAAAAGACCCAGATTCAGTTCCCAGCACCCACATAGTGGCTCACAACAATCTGTAACACCAGTTCCAGGGGACCCAATGCCCTCTTCTGGCCTCCAAGGGCACCAGGCACACATGTGGTACGCATACATACATGCAGGTAAACACTCATACACATAAAATAAAAATATTTTAAAGGAGATATAAGTAACTCTCAAGTGTCAATTGTTAGCTAAACATTGGATTTCTTTCTTATGCTCTCTAAATCTCCTAGCATCCCATTTTACAGATTTCTAAAGTAAGACTCAGAAAGTAGCTTCATTTATGACTAAGAGGGAGAATCCAGAGCCTCAAAAGCCTTGGGGAAGAGTTAGAATATTAATGGAAATCTCTCCCTATTAGTTAACATAATATAAGACATCGGAGGCTGGAATGTGACTTCCCTTTGCAGAGGTAAATATTCTAAATACCAGGCATTTATTTAACACCTGTTGCACAATTAACCCTCTGTTGACTTTCTCATTCAATTATCTTTCAATGACCTTTATCCTTTGGCATAACATCAATTGATTAAAAGGAAAAGCAATAAAAACTAAAAAGATTCCTGTGAGGATCAGAAAGTAGATTCTTATAGGCTTGCGCCTCTGCTTTCAATCAATTTGTCTTTTCTTCCCCCAAGAACATCGTGGTTAACCAAACCAGACAGAAGCAGAAAAAAAAAAAAAAAAGGGCTCTTCCCTCATGGTTTTGCTGCAATGTCAAAATAATAAATAGGTTACTCACAGCAGTCATTTGGACTTACATCTCAGACACAGATGACCTTGTGGGAGTGCAGAGGCACCACTCCAGAGATACTGGTGAAAGGTTCTGGCTCTTCCTCCAAAATGAATTCCTAGCTGGGTGTAGTGACCTATGCCTTTAGTCCCAGCACTTAGGAGCCAGAGGCAGGGGGATCTCTGTGAGATCGAGGCCAGCCTCACCTACATAGGAAGTGCCAGGCAGTTGGGGCTACAGGGAGCCCCTGTCTCAAAAAAAAAGAAAGAAAAAGAAAAAGATTTCCTACTTTTCCATAGTCTCTTTTCTTGTATGAAGCCCAAGTTCCATAAAGTATCAAACCTTGTCTGAGAAGAAACTCTGCAAGGCATCTCTGAAATTTACAGCCTGGTGACCACCTTTTAAAAATGCATCAGGAAATTTAGAGTAAGCTTTATATTAATAAAAGACATCAGTAGGAGATGAAGAGGCGTAGACACTACTTTGACAACACCCTACGACTATGTCATTGGTGGAGAGTATATATGTCAGTCATTTGAAATTGAGTCTGTGCAGCTACCACTATGGTTTCCCATGGCAACCAGCCACTGTCCCCAACACCTCCATCTATAGTCCCCTGGGTCAGATGGGAAGAAGACTGGCAGAGGCAGAGAGCTTACTCATGGAGCATCCACGCGCACTGGTCCAGTATCTAGAATAAAGTAGCAGAGCTGCCCCTCACTCTACTCCTTTATGGAAAGGAGCTGACACACTATATTATATTTGGTCAATTTATTTGATAATGGGATAAAAATGAAACAATTGGGAACACATAGATTTCTGCTACTGAGACATTCAAGTATTGAGTCTCTTCCATTTGTGTACAGTCCTGTGTCAAGGACTAAGTGAATAAAGATATGATAGGGAAAGGTCACGGAAGGTAGGGAAGTAGCTCTTGGCCCTGTCTGTTGAAGCAGCTTACTCACACAGGATCCAGAGCCCTCTCTTTTCTCTCGGCATCTATTTATTGCTGGGCATTCAGTTATGAGCACTGATGAAGAACAAATGACTTTCAGACTGAGAAGCACATCATATACCCTTTTACGAAAAAAGGAAATCATGGGGGGAGGCAAGGTGCTAGGGGAGCCCAGAGCTCTTAGTCACAAGGATTTAATTTCCTCAGTAAAATTTAAGAAGGGTGTTTAAATTTAGTCCGGTATATGGCGACAAATGTTACGGGGCAGGAACTGAAGGTGACACACATGACAAATGGAGAACCCAGTAGTTCTATGGGAAAGGGAGGAAGGTAAAAAAAGGGAAGAGAAACAGAAAGCAAGAAGTAAAAGGAGTAAGGACTGATGAAAAGGAAAACCGAAAGCAGGAAGCGACTGACCAAACAGTACAGAAAAAACACACAAGAAAAGATGACAGCACATGGCACGGGTCAGAAGTTGCTTAACCTGTATGCTGTATGATGCTCTAACTGGATTTGTATAAGCATATGCTACCAACATGAGTGGTCCATAAGATCAATTTTTTTGTTGCCATTATTCACGAAAAAATGCTGAAGAATAGAAAGTAAATGGTATTCTTCCCCCACCTTTGTTTTTATTCCTATTTAATTTCTTGCCTATTTAACACTTGAATTATTATCTCTAATGATATTGTCATTGTGTTAGGCAGCATTTCACCACTCTAGCAAAATACCTCACATCAACTACTTATAAAGAAAGCTTGCTTTAGCTCACAGTCTTGAGAATAATAATAAAATGTTTTCTAATATACCAGACAACGGCTATTAAAACAGACCTTCACTGTGCCTCACTATATGGTCATTATGAGACCATGTGAAAAAGAAGAAGAAATATCTTTCACTGACTGCCAAGGCACCTGCATTGCCTCCATTCTGGAGTGGTCCCCATGGTGGGTAGTGGATGGCACTAGTAAGGACGCTAATGGAAACAAGAGGGTTGGTTACTTATCAGGCCAGGAAGCAGGTGGTAACAGTCTTGCTCCATTTATACCAATCACTCTCAAGAAATCAGGAATAGTACAGGAACTACCCCATGCCCATAAGGTTTACTCTTTCCATTGCTGCTGCAGAAGGGTAAGCTTTTAACATGGGAGCCTTTGGGAGAAAACATACCATATTCAACCATAAGAGTTCCTACTTCTCCATGGCGTTCTTGTTCGTTTCTTAGAGGGCTGGCAATAATAATAGAAAATACCATGCCTTATCATTTTGCTTCTTCTAATTATGTCACAGCCTGGACTGAAGTAAAAAGTTCACTAAGTGTAGCAGCAGGTTTCTCCTTGCCAGGCCTTGCCCAGGCTCCACAGTGAGCCGCATTCTTAAAGGAATACACATTTCAAGCATTTTTATGCAAAAAATTGTTATGAATGTGCTACTGTACACAACAGATATAAAGACAGGATTTTGGTAGCTCTGGTTAACCGCTTTTGTGTTACCTCCTTTCTGCCGTGAATCTACCCCGAACCTAAGATCTCTCTCTGGACGCTATTGGTCCCTTGCTGCCGAGATGCTTCTTTTCCCTTGAAACTTGAGCCTGTCTCCCAAGTTCCGCCTTGCTCCTCTTGTTTTCCCGGTACCTTGGTCTTTTTTCGCTGCTCTTCCGTGGTGTGTGATATCCTATCTTCTACTCCACACACTCTTTCTTTTGAACGTGGCTCACTCCTGAAAATTCCAGCAGATGGCCGAATCCCAGCCCCAGCACACTGTCTCTGCTCTACCTTCTCCTGCTCCGGCTGACTCACGAGCTCTTTCTGTGAGGTCCCACTGTGTCTGTGCCTACTTATCCCCGATCCCACATCCCACTAACTGAGAAGCCCTAGGGATGTTCTTCGGCTTGTTTAGGATCTGGTAGCTGGTATGGGCCGCCCATGTCTCAAAGTCTCAATCTAGTTTCATCCAGTGCATGAGTAAAGAGAACAGACAGGCATTTTCAGCACTCAGAGAAGTGATGGGTTGGGGGTCTTCAGATCTGTCTGATTTCATTGATCTTCAATGGCTTAATCATTCCAAAGTTATATGAGCATTAAGTATCAAGTGTCTGTCCATTTGTTTTTGTTGTTGCTGGATTTTTTTTTTTTTTTTTTTTTTTGTCTTTTTGAAACAGGGTCTCCCTGTAGCCACAGCTGTCCCGGACCCCACTTTGTAGACCAAACTGGCCTGGATCTCATAGAGATCGGCCTGCCTTTGCCTCCTGAGTGCTGGGATTAAAGGCCTGCACCACACCCAGCTGTGTCTCATTTGTTTTAAATCACTCTGCTGTTGTCATAAGTATTAGTATTCTTCTTGTTTTGTTAATTTTCTAAATTTTCTACACTAATATTCCTTCACATCTTTTTTAAAATTTAATTTTTGAATACTTCACTTACAAATAAATTCAGAAGGGTTAATGGAGGGGGTAAATGCAATCAAAGTACATTATACACCTGTATGAAAATGTTATGATGAAACCCATCACCTGCACAAGTAATATACCCCAATAAAAATAGTTATTTGCAAATTTAAAAATCATTATTATGCCCCTTTCATCTCAATGGTAACAAAAAAGTGAAAGCCCAGACTAAGTCTTCTTCAAGTGTGGGGGGAGGGGACTAATTTAGGGAAAGTATGAAAGAGGTAATTTGTTCAAAATATATCCCTTTGTGATAAAATTCAGAAAGCACTGACTTCTGAGACATTGAATTTGGCTTACTGATGTGGGAACAGTGAGATAGAGAGGTTAGCTTAGAAATATATGGAAAGAAGGTAGAAAATGTCTGTAATGTACTACAAATTTTGAGAAACAAATATCCATTTTCTGGCTTGAAAAATTTTAAAGTACCCTTAAGACGTCCGTGTAGTAAATATATATGCACAAAAAAAAAAAAGATTGATGTGTGATAGCCACAAAACACACTTTTCTACTAGGCACCAGAATGGGTTTATTTAACAAATAACCAGTAGTCTCTCTCAGAATACTCTAGCATCTGTACAGTTAGTTTCAGGGTTCTGACCCAGTTCCAAGTAAGTAATTTTATTCTGGCTGCTTAAATTCCCCTGCCATTGCCACTCGACGCAGAATTCTTCTTATTTCCTCTTCCATCTGAAGTGTTACTCCATCCTGAAAAACAGCTTCGTGTACCTCTCCAAAGGTGGCTGCTTTGCCATGACGAGTGAGGCAATTTTGTTATGTTAAGTGCTTAGGGGAAAAGCACTTATACTGCTCCTGTAGAAATGTGAGATAATGTTACTCAATGAACCTTCCTTTCAGCTGTTGTGAATATGGCATTTTCAAACGAAGAGGCCTTTCCCCACTGCAGTCTATTTATGTGATATATTCAGAATGGACCTATTTCCTGAAGGCACCTGGAGATATGTACAGAAAAAATGCAGAAGAAACAAAAATTAGAAATAGATGAAGTTAAGCAGCTAACAGTAGAGAGGCTGGTGGGGTTGCTAAGCTGCAACTTCCAGCCTAGACCTGAGATGCTGAATGATCAGGCAGAACAGAAAATAATTACACAAAGTATCTTCCAGCACATCTGCCAACTAAACTCCAAATGGTGCTTTGTGGTTCCGTGAAACACTCTGGATAAGCAAGTACGTCCTAGTTATGGAATTCAGAGCTTCCTAGAACTAAAAATGAAATTGTGTTACAAATTTATTGAATATTATTACATATAGCATTTATTACATTTGCATAGCAAGCAAACAGAAAACCTGTAGAGATATGATTCTTTTCTAGAATGTATCACCCTGACTTTTCTTTTAAATTAGTTCTTTTTGTTGTCTTTCGGTAGCATCAAATTCACTGTGGCCTTTCTTGGAAACAAAATCTCTTGAGCCTGTATTCAAGATACATGTTTGCTTTGAAAAACAGTAGTATTATTGATCTTTAAATACCCAAAGGTGACTTAAGGTTAATTCAGGTGTATTAGCAGAAATCACTTGGAATATGTTTCTAGAAACTACTTGAGAATATAGATATGGGAAGACACTGGAAATCAATTTTTAGTGTTGACTCTATAATCAAATAGTAGATATTCTGATATTTTTATTTATTTCCATTAAAAGTGAGTCAACATTCTCTCCATCCTTTTTATCTTAAAATTTTATAAGGTACACAAAGAAAATAAGAAGGAATTTTCCAGTAAAGCATTGGGGCGAAGAAAAGACTACAGGAATGTCTAAGACAATTACTTGCTCTTAAGGGAGAAATCTCTCTCTCTCTCTCTCTCTCTCTCTCTCTCTCTCTCTCTCTCCCCTTCTCCTCCCTCCCTCCCTCTCTCTCTTATTTATGAATCTCATGGCCATAGGTTGAGTTTTTAAAAGTATTTTTATTTTCTATGAGAATTTAATACAGGATATTTTGACCATATTCGCCCCTAACTTCTCCCCTTAACTCTTCCCAGATCCACCCCCAAAATTTATGTCCTCTTTTATATTTACTTTAATAACGTATCAATTCCAGTTCCAATTTGTGCTTTCCATACTTCTGGATGTGGGGCCATTCACTGAATCATGGTCAACCTACCAGTAGCCACAGCCTTAAAGAAAACTGACTCTCCCTCCCCCAGAAGCCATCAGCTTTCCATAGCTCCTCAATTAGGGGTGGGGGCTCATGACACTCTTCCCATTCCACAACAATCTCCAACTGATGATCTTTCTGCTGCATTCTCTCTACTGTTGGGATTACAGATATGTGTGACCATGTACAGATATGTGTGACCATGCCCAGCCAACAAAATATGATTTTAGTTTCCTAGAACAGGCAGTGATTCCTCTTCCACATCCTGGCTAAACACAGACATCTACACACATACACACATACCCACCCACCTGAGACTTGGGAAGCTTTCCTTGGCTTGAATGACACATCCAGACAGTTCTCTGGTTCGATCCATCATAGTTCTTATCTATCCTGAACAGGGCCTACCCTAACAATTTATAGCCTTGATACTTTGGATAAGTTAGTTCACCTGGAGGGTCTTGAGCTCTACAGCCACTGAAGGAAATAATAGCTTCTCTTTGCTGTAGTGTTGGGAAGATAAAATAAACTCTATGGCCCAAAGCTACTGGAACGGTCCAAGGCTCCTTGAAAATCTGATATCTGAGCTACTGCCTTGTCCTTTTTTTTTTTTTTTTTCTTTTTACTTACCTTTTTCTCTCCTTACCTCCTGTTTCTCCTGATCTGGGAAGTGATCTTTATCTCCACGTGGAATATTTTGAAGATAGCCTTAAACAAGAGGTTTTAGCACAAGAAATAACCAAAGTCATCTTGCTATTACACACAGTGAATCAGAGATGAAGTCACCACCTCAAAATGAGGATTCTTCTTTTTAGGACATAAAACTCTTTTTAAATTTTTTTCCTTTTGGTTCACATGGCACTGAGCAACAAAATAATAAAAAATAATCTATTTTTTAATAATAGGAGCTCACAGGCAAGCAGGAGAAAAGGGTTCCCATTGCTTACTCAATCTCCCACTAATCACTCTGTTTGGACTCAGCAGGGAATTTTGACAACACACCTGACTTTTCATTTATTTATTTTTTATCGGTTCTGTGAAAGGTCTGTGATTCATTCTGTGTAGGTTGCAAGCCTTGTACTATGGGAATAAATGTTCTCTTAGGGAGATTTGCTTTATTAACTTAGGGCACAGGAGGGCAAAATAGAAGAATTGCTTAACTGAAATATGTTGTCAAAAGTTTAGACTTCTGTACTTCAGTGACACTTGGACATGTTTTAAGGGGTCCTGTTTCCTAATGACAGACTGGTTGGTGGTAGAGAAAAAGGCTGGGGGGTGGGGGCAGGCACAGCCTTGTTTCTTGTGTTGGGCTGAATCATGAGGCCTCTGGTGTCTCTGGGACTTGGCATGCTTGTCCATAAATGGAAGGGGTTAGA
Organism: Nannospalax galili; assembly: GCF_000622305.1. NCBI lineage: Eukaryota > Metazoa > Chordata > Mammalia > Rodentia > Spalacidae > Nannospalax > Nannospalax galili. The sequence goes on along the minus strand of NW_008331836.1, from coordinate 682,677 downwards.
TTGTCCTCCTTCAGAACAGCTTTATGGCTTTAGGAATGTTAACGAAATCATACCTTCAAAATTACTCAGTTGAGAAACAAAAGGAAGTCTCCCATCCCTGAAGATTTAATAATCAAGTTAAACATAGTGGTTCACGCTTGTACTCCAGCACTCGGAGGCTGAGGCAGGGGATTGTTGTAAGTTTGAGGCCTGCCTAGACAACATAGTGAGTTTCAGGCCAGCCAGGGCTGTAGAGTGAGACTCTCTAAAAACACAGTAAACAACAACAACAAAAATGGGAGGGCTAGCTAAGATGACTCAGGGGATAAAGACACTTGCCACCAAGCCTAACAACCTGAGTTTGATCCCCAGAACCCACATGGTAGAAGGAGAAAGCCAACTCCCTCAGATTGTCTTCTCACCGTCACATGGTTATCAGATATATGTGCATATTGAATGAATTGGTAAATGTAATTTTTAAAAAGTGTTTTAATGGATGGATGAAGCAGGAAGGTTACCCAGAGTTCAAGGTCATCCTGTACTATACAGAGTGAGATCCTATCTTGAAAAAGCAAAGAATAAAACAAAACAGTATAATAATCACAGCATCATAAGCACTTGTTCTGTTACAAGCCTGTGTTAAATTTAATTTCCACAGTGGGGCAGGGAGCAGCCTCAGAAAAACAGAAAAGACTACCAGAGCCCATGGAGGTTAAGAAGTTGTCCAAGGTCACAGAGCCTGTAGCTGGTGGTGCCTGGCCTCAGGCCTGGCATACATCTCAGCTCATACCTTCCCCCCACCAGACTTCCCTTTTGGGAGACCACAGATCTCATCCTAGGTGCTAAGGATTTCAAGTGACTCAACTGTGGCATACAAGGTCAAAAAGAATAAGAGGCACCAGGAGTGTTTCGATAATCTGTGAAGGACAGGATATGGGAATCACAATGCCAACATGGTCACTCGCAGATCACCAAGAAAAGCTTAAGAAAAAATTAATTGCAAGGAAGAAAAACATGAGTAAATGCTTAGCTAGTATAAAAAGTGGTTTCTCTTTATATTTATGCATCCTCTTTCAACTTTGCCTCCTAAAATAGTAAAGCACTGGAAATACAGTATGTAAATAAAAGGCTAGCTTCACTAACGATGATACTGAGCAGTGTTCAAGTGTGTTGGGAGCCTAGCTACTGTGAGAAGGGCCTGTCGTATTTGTCCAAAGTCCCCTGATTCCATCTTTGCTTTCCTTCTTTGGGCTCTTGTTTCCCAACTGATAAACCAATTGATTTGTACAAATGCGTCCATGAGATTTCCAACCTCTGTAGGAAGCTCTAGGAACAGACAGACAAAGACAGTTCTCAGAAAGATCTGTACTGTACCCCTCAGGTTCTGTGAGTCATCCTCAAAGACTGATGAATTGCTATGAATTCTTTGGACATGTCAACCTATAGATTACATAGCAGCTTATCCATATGAAGGATAAGCACTAAACATTTAAACAAAGAGTTATGGTCAGTAGTATACACTTTGATGTTCATCAAATTACTGATCTACAAGGCTTATTCTTTTGGACATATGATGTAACTACACACTTCAAAGGTATAAAATAGCAGTGAGGTTGTGCTTACATGAATATAGTTTTATGAAATACAATGCATCATTCTACTAAAAAGAAGCTGTTTGGAAATTTGTCCTGTGGATTCTAATTTTTACACCATGCAAGGAGAGCCAGAAAATTATTTTCTCAGACAATTTGCATTTTCTTTATTCAGTGTCAAAGCAAAATAAACCTCTTTGGGCTGGTTTCAGAATTAAATTAGTTTTTATGTTTGCTCTCTCCTCGTCTTCCTGAATTTAGTTTCAGAGTAAACAGTAATTTTCATTAAAATCTGCCCTTGGTTTCTGTTGTTGTTTGGGGGGTTTGGGCCTTAGTCCTGGGGGTACTGTGATCATCCCAGGTGGCTGCCCAGTTTCATTGTTGAATCTGCTATCTCTACATTATTCTAAATTGCATTTAATTGGTTTGCTGCCATTCTCTATGTTAACCTCACCTCATGGTCCTATAACTTCCTTAACTAAAGCTCCCTCCTTTCATGTCTGATTCTTCTTAAAGGTGTTTTTAGGAAGCTGGATTGGCAAAGTAGGAAAAAGATGATCGTCAGTTTTTTTTGCTGAATGTGAACAAATTACAAAGAGGAAAAGAATTTCACAGAAATTCATTTGAAAAGATAATGGCAAACATAAAGTCTTGAAAAGCAGCAGAAGCTAACTTTTTTGGCCAAGTCAAAAGTAACTATTCTTTGGACAGGGAGGCCGAGTTAACCTAGCAATAACCTTCAACAGAAACAAAACCAGCTTTTCAATTTCAAGCTAAAAGAACTAAAAAGTTATTTCCACCTAATAAAAAAAAGTACAATAAGATTTTAAATTCCCACCAAAACTCTTCATCTGTGTTAGAACTTATCAAAAGCCATCCTGGGACCACTTATCCTGTTGCCAATACTAATAAAATTTTGCAAGCATTTGTTGCTGTGTACATGGAAAGGGAGTAAAGAAGGGAAGTTTTAGGGCAGAGAGAAGGGTAGAGGCTTTTTTGCTTAAGTTTCTAGAAGAAAATAGAGAAATTTTTTTCAAAATATTTTATTTATTATTTTTTTTATGTGTAGAGAAGGGTAGAGGCTTTTTTGCTTAAGTTTCTAGAAGAAAATAGAGAAATTTTTTTCAAAATATTTTATTTATTATTTTTGTTTTATGTGTATGAGTGTGTTGCCTGCATGTATGTGAGCGCACCCGTGTCGTGCAATGCCGCAGAGGTCAGAAGAGGACTTCGGATTCCCCTGGAACTGGAGTTAAGGATGGTTGGTAGCCACCATGTGGGACTCGAACCCAGGTCCTCTGCAAAGCCGTCAGTACTCTTAACCGCTGAGCCATCTCTCCAGCCCCCAAGAAATACCCTTTAAAGTTGTTCTAATAACTCATCTAACAAATGTTCATTGAACATCTTTCAGATTCTAAGTATGGTCATGTCTCTATATTTGTAGCAATTGGTCCCAGAACCCCATGGACTCCAAACTCTACGATTGCTCACATCCTTTATGGGAAATAGTATATTTGCATGTAACCTACAAGCATCGTCCCTTATCCTGTAAATCATCTCTAAATTACTTGCGATATCTAATCTAATGTAAATGCAATGCGAATAGTTGTTCTACTGTATCACTTAGGAAATAATGAGAAGGAAAGATAGTCTATATAAGTTGAGTAAGATGCAATTTTTAAAAAATATTTTCCATCTGGGGTTGGTTAAATCTGTGCATATAGAACCCACAGGCAGGGAAGGCCAAATATACCATTGCAGAGTTTAGGACTCAGCAGTAAACAAAACAGATGAAGTCTGTTACAGTTTGGATATGAGCTTAATGTCCCCGTGGGCTCTTGTTTTAATCACTCGTTCCCCAGCTGACAGCACTGTTTTGGAAAATTATGGAAGCTATAGGAGTTGGGGCCTAGCTGTCTGATTTAGGTCTCTAGAAGCAGGCCTGTGAAGGTAATACTAGTCCCTGTTTCCTTCTGGAGGCAGGCTTGTAAAGATTAGACCCATCCCTGTTCCCTTCTGGAGGCAGGCCTGTGAAGGTTAGACCCTGTCCCTACTTCCTTCTGGAGACAGGCTTGTGAGGGTTGGACCCCATCCCTGCTTCCTTCTAGAGGTAGACTTATGGAGGTTAGACCCTGTTCCTGCTTCCTTCTAGAGGCAGACTTATGGAGGTTAGACCCTGTTCCTGCTCCCTTTGTGCTCTCTGCTTCCTGGTCTGCTGTGGTATGAACAGCCTTTACCACACACTCCCACTGCCATGAAGTAAGCCACTCTGCCATGCCTTCCCCACCATGGTGGATGAAACTCTCTGAATCCATGAGCCAAAATAAACTCTTCTTCCTGTAAGTTGTCTCTCTCAGATATTTTGGTCATGACAATAACACAGAAAAAACTTTAGGGGCTGGTGAGATGCCTCAACAGGAAAAATCTCCTGCTGCACAAGTCTGGTGACAGGAGTTTGATCCCCAGAACCTATATAAACATAGAAGGAGAGAATTGATTTCATAAAGTTGTCCTCTGACCTCCACACACACATATGACATACACACGCACACACACACACACACACACACACACACATACACACACACTATTTTTTTTTAAAAAAGAGCTAAGAAAAGCTAAGAGAAAAAAAGCTCTGCCTTGTTGAAGATTATGTAATAAAGGGAAAAGATGGGGCAATAATCAACATTCATGTGACACAAATCCAACAGGGCTTGGTAAGCAAGGAATAAAAGTAATGGGATAAGAATCACTGGGAGTTTGTAGGGTAGAAAAATCCACTCTGAAAACTTACATTTGACCTGTAGAAAACGGGTCAGTGAATTGTGATGATAACTCAGGGGAGAGTATTTTGGGAAGAAAGGACAAGTTTAAGGGTCCTGGGGCAGGAGAATACCTAGACTGTATTCAAAGAACAAGATGAGCATTGAACAAAAATGCAAATGCTAATGAAATACATAATAAAGATAAACTTGAAAGTGAGAAGTCCTGTAATACTAAGGCACAAGACCAAGAAAAAGGTTCCAAATGACTAACAAACTGACACTACAAAAATTAAAAATATCTGCATAGCAAAGACACAGTAGTAAAAGTGAAAAGATAAAGAATAGGAAAAAACCTGAAAGTTTCTATCAGAAAATGTCAGATTTCCTTAAATTGTTTTAAAAAGACAATTCTTTACATCAACAGGAAAACATCAGAAATACCAAAAGAAAAATAACTAGGCAAAGACTATATAGAGATAAAGAACAAAAATCAATAGCATGCAATCATATTAAAGGTTACTTATAATGAAGGAATCCAAGAGAAAGTCTTAGAGGACCAGACCATCATGTAGAACATGAACAGTTACAAGCTCTACATGCTGGCTAACTGTCAAAATTGTTCCTATCTGTGACCTGGCAGTTTCTAAGACTTCATCTGACTAACTTGCACATGTGTTCAGTGAATTCACTATACCATAAGGAACAGTGATGCCAGCATTATTGACAACAGGAGCCCTTGGGACATGTTGAGTAGTGCAAGATGAGTCAGAGACCAGGATAGAGTCTGATTGTGAATCTCTTTAAACTTTAATCCAGGGAAGCTCTTGAGCAGGTGGAGTAATTACAAGGCTATTTTTAGGGAAACTTGTCTTTCAGCAGTTTCAAGATGGCTTGAGTTGTACAGGAGAGTTTAGTGACAGCTGTGATATCATTTTAAAGAGTTCTGCTTAAGCACTAAGGGGACAGCCTGTCTGGGGCAGCTGCACCAGAGGTGCTACCAGGCAAGGCTGATAAGGTGGGCAGGTTCCAGTGTACAAACAGCCTTTCTTATGCGAGGTTTGTAGGTACTAAATTTATGCCTATAGGGCAGGACACTGTCCTGTTCTAATTTGTGTCTTCAGAAAATAGCCTGACGGCAATGTCAGAGGAGAGATCAGAAAGCAGCAAAGGAAGATCTGATGTGAAAAACAGAAATGAGATTTTTAAAAGCTCTACAAAGGGAATGCACCTTCTGCCCACATAAGTCTGAGCTCCCTTCTCTCCTCTCAAGTCTGCCTTCTTTCCTACTTGACCAGACTTCATCTCCCACTTTGATTTCAGATGTCTCAGTGTCCAGGTGCTCTGCTGTCTTTCCAGGCCTCTCCTGAAACTCACTCCACGTGGATCTCATGGGGGCATTTTAATTAATCGATGTGAGTGAGGGCAAAGGACATGCACACTCAGTGACAATGCTGTCTCCTCCATGCAGTACTAAGCATCAGAGCCCCTAATCACATCTGTGAGACGGGCATCCATCAGCCCACACGTAAACACAGAAGCTGATTTTTTCCTTTTTCTTTTAATGGGTAACTGAATGCCAATGAATGGATCTTCCAGAGTTCAAAATAACTCTGTTTGTTTCTTATTCTTTCATATGCTGCTCAGTGGACAAAACATCTTGGTTGGGCTAAAACAGAGGCACTGTAGATGTAAGAGAAGGTGAGTGTTGCTTCCAAAGAGCCAGAAAGAATTCTGAGGGACGAAAAAGGAAGACAGGATTTGTCCATTTCATTTTCCAAATATAACATTGTTAAGGACAAATTTAGATGATGTAGTGAGATCGTTGAAACAATACCTTATGTTAATTCACATTTCGCAAAAACCAAAGGAAACAATTTTGTCACGTTGGTGACTTCAAGAGAATTGAAGATAGTACCATGGACAGCGTCAGTGGCTGACACCCATCTGTAATAACAGCAACATGCATGGGCACTAATTACTCTTTTTCTGCACACATTGAAACGGTAACACTCTTTTGGCTTTTGTGATCGCTGGTTATTGGATCACTGCTTAAGACACAAACAGGATAACAACACAAATGCTAAATTTGTTAAGTATTAGTTGACTAGAATTCTGAAGATTTGTTTCCTGTCAAACAAATACAGGGAAATTATCTGACAATTTTGTAGTAAGTAGTCAGTAGGTTAAGTTAAGCCTATTTAAATTGAATTTTCAGTCTTTAAAATCTATTTGTGTGTGTGCACGCACATGCTTACACATATGTCATGGCGCACCTGTGGAAGTCAGAAGGTGACCCATGTGGGTCCCAGGGATCAAATTCAGGTCAGCCAGGTCACCTTTGCCTGCTAAGCTCTCTAGTTGGTCCTGAACTTCCAATTTTTAAGGTTATCCCTGCCCTAGAACCACTTAGGAAAAGCTTAATCACATCTCATCTAAAAGAAAGTTTCTCTTCTTGTGTCTTTTAAAACATTTTGAAAATCTTTATCATCCAGATTCAAGTCAGTGGCGTTCAGTAAGCCACTTGTAATTTTCTAGCCCTTCTTCTCATGAAGTAAATTAAAGATCTGATCATCTTCACCTGTATGTCCCAGAAAGTGTAAAGCTCCAGGAGTCCCTGAGGTAAGCACTCGTAGTTCAGTGTCACACCAAAATCAGAGATGGTATTCCACTCCCTGGGTGAGAACCCTGACTCTCACTCAGAGAAAAACAAGATTCATTTCCTTCTTCTAAATAAGCCCTTCATCTCTCTCATGACACACCCCAGGGGAGACATAGATCCTAATTTGAGGCTAACTGGCCCGCATTGGCTCCTGAATGCTCTGTGAACCGGGAGCAATTATTTCTGTACGTTCCTTTCATGCAATCATTATATTTTTTCTTAATCATTGCAATGTTTGTAAACAAAAGGTTCATCATAACTGTCAAATTTATTAAATATTATTTAACTAGGGTTCTAAAGATCTGGGTCCCATTAAACAAAAAAAAAAATTGTTATTTGCTCTCCTTTTTCCATTTCTACACAATAAGTTATCCAGAAATTTAGCAGCTTAACATAACAACTGTATTATTCTAAGTCAGAGTGCCATAGATCTGGAATTCAAGCAAAACTCAGCTGGTTGATTCTTCTGTCCCATGTACTGTTGACTGGGGTCACAATTTAGTGATCAACTGGCAAATGGGTTGGTCTGAGGAGCCAAGGATGATTTCACACAGGGGTCAGTATCACAGCAGGAATGGCTGGAAATCTTGGCCCTGCTGGAACTGTCATTTAGCATGAATGCATTTGGCCTCTCTAGCACAGAGATCCCAAGAGGAGAGTCTTACAAGAAACAGAAGCTGAAATCTGTGATCTCCTAGGTACCAGCTCTGGGAACTGGCAGTGTTGTGTCTCCTGTGTGCCATCCATCAGAGCAGTCACTAACCCCACCTGGATTCAAGGGGATGGTTGACAAACCCCACCACCCACAGGAAAGTGTGTTAAAATTTGTAGTTGTGTTTAATTAGCAAAGGATGCATCATGAGAAAATAATGCAGTTTCATATTTCTCAGTAATGAGCTCATCCATCAAAAGGCACCTTTTATCCAAATATTAATTGAACACGCAAAACAATGCCAGCTTTACATCTTAAAGTCATCCATATGCCTTGAATTCCCTTACTACTCTTATCAATTCCTATTAATATGTCATCAAAATGTCTTGAAAAATAGTCCTCTCCTTCCCATCTCCACTGGCTAGAGGTGGTGACTCACAAAAGCTCAGCTTTCTTAGAGCAAATGAAGTGCCTGGTGTTGCACTAATCATTTTTAAAGCTCGGTGATTTCGTTACTCGTCCTGTGATTATTTGGTAGATCTTGACATAATCTCCATTTAATATATAAAAGAATGGAATTTTGTGAATTCAGTGACTTGTAGTATATTACCCAGCTAGACTGAAATTCAGACACTGACTCTACAGCCCTCTTTCCTAACCAGAAAGTCCTGCTTATGCAAACAGAATGCCTTAACCTCACACACTGTGCCTGCAGCCTGGTTCACCCCCCTTTGGTTGGCTGCCTCTAGGAGGTGCTACACCCTCCCCATGTGCGACCCCAGCATGTTCCTCGGCTTACGAAAGTAACTGATGCCAAAGTAATAGCTATTTCTGATCCATCTACATTTTATTTTCCACAGGCAAAAAGTCTTTTTTAGAGAGAAACAAAAGTTGGGCAACACAGGAGATATGTACAGAAAGGATCAGCTGATCATTTGCTGACACACTGACTGTCCTCATTTAATTGGCAAGAGATAGCAGCCTCAAGAACAGAGTTAAAAATAACATTCCAAATATTTCAAAATGTAAATGGCACAGAGATAATTAAGATAGCACAGGATGGCAGCCTTTGGAGAAAGAACAGCCATGTGTGACTTAATTGGTTTCAGAGAAACTTACCAGTTACTGTCTTAATATCACAAAACCATTTTGTGTTTCTTTCACTTTAGCTTGAGAGAGGGACTAAAATGGCCCAAGGCAGGCTCCCCCTAGTCCTAAGGTCAAAGAAAGGCTCTCCTTCAGCTCTGGAAACTTGACCTGTAGTGGGTTTGCTTGGCATGTAGGGAGTAAGCCAGTCCAGCATAGATGTGTGGGGACTACTCAGTGGACTTTTGCAGAGCCTCTAACTCTCCACGCTCTGGAGCCTCTGACTCGTCAAGCTCTGAAGTCTCTAGCCTATCCAGCCCTGAAGCCCCTAGCTCATCGGGCTCTGGGACCTGAGGTTGAACTGCCATTAACTGAACTTTTGCACAGTCTAGGCTGGTCAGCACAGACCCTCCACTGTGCCTCTCTTACCATACTGTGTCTGAACTGGGACTCTTTACAGTGGACATAGAAAGCTCTAGAGTTTTCTGAAAAGCTGCTTTCTCTTTTCCTGCCCTGTATAATTAGGATAAAAAAGGAAAACTGGGTGTGGGAAGGTTACATCAAATGGATACACTGTGTTTTTTTATTTTATACTTGCAGACATCTCTCTATGAGCATCTGTTAGGCTTATCTATCCTCCTGTGAACTACCTTATATTTATAAACAACTTAGCAGTGGAAAAATATAAGCCGTTCAAATCCACTCTATGTCTATTAGGCCTCCTGTGTTCTTATCCAAAATCTATGTATAGCTATAATCAGGGTGTATCTGCAATTTATCTCAATGTTTTACACATAATTTTTATCTTGTTTTTTCTGGGACTGTATTTGTGTATTTAATCTTAAAATGTGAAAGAAACAGAGTTTCAATTATTGTTGTACATTCATACTATTTGATATTTTGCATCAACTACTTAGATTCAGAATTTAGGAAGTTATTCTTTGTTAATTAATTCAATTTGGGGGGTGTATCATATGTGAAGATGCATTTACCCATGTATGCTCATGCAGAGATCAATGTCAGAAGCATGCCTTTATCACTTTCCATCTCTCTCACTAAGTATAGAACTTACAACTCTGGCTAAACTGGCAGGCCAGCAAGCCCCTGGGATTTGCCTCTCTCTACTCTTCAACCCAAGTTGAGATTAAAGATGTACAGTGTCATGCCCATCTTTTCTGTGGGTGCTAGGGATGCAAACTCAGGTCTTCATGCTTGTGCAGCGAATGATTCACCAACTGAGCCATCTCCCCAGTCCTGAAGTTATTCATTTGATGAAGACAATGATGACGATGATGAAAATGATATCTACTCTCAAGTATATAATTGTATATAAAACAGTACGATTAACTTATGTGCATTTCTTGTGAAGGAAGGCTCCTAATGTTTCAAACCTGTCTACATTGGATTCTGAGTTCTCAAAAGAGAATTTATAATAAGTTTACTTAGTTAAATATTACTATATAATAGATTTTTAAAATATTCTGATAGCTTAAACCACATAACAAGCAGCTAAAATAAAGAAGTATGTTTAAGGGCATGGCCACTAGTAGATTGCCCATGCTCCAGTGGATAACCCTACACCTGTGCACATACAGGTCGCATTGACTGGATGAAATGAGATTTAAAAAGAAGACATTGTGTTACTGGGTTCCAGGGGGAGCTGAAGGGGTAGATGTGGATAGATATGATCATAATACATTACATACATGAATGAAATTCTCAAACAATACATTTTTAAAAAGGAAAAGCAGCATACTAACTAGTGATTCAAATTTTTAAAGTAGATATGTATTTAAATAAAAATTATCTCACATTAATTTGTACAGCAGAGCAAATGAAGTCACATAAAGATTAGAATCCAATCTAATCCTGTTAGAAGGACCAACAGCCTGGGTACGTGGAACCATTTGTCTCTGTGCTTCACTGTGAGGTTCATCAATAGGATATCATTTCCAAAGTCACTCAGGCAAACTTTCTGACAGATCACTAGGAATACTTTTTTAATGTGTATGTGAGTATTTATATGCCACATCTGTGTGTGGGTGCTCACAGAGGCCAGAAGAGGGTGTTAGAACCTTTGGAGCTGGTGTTACAGGTAGTTGTGAGTTGCTCAATGTAGGTTCTGGAAACCAAATTCAAGTCCTCTACAAAAGCGGGAAGTGCTCTTAACAGCTGAGCCATCTCTCCAGCCTACCATGGATACTTTTATCGTGGTTTGGGTATGAATTTGGAGGCTCAGGCACCTACAAAGCTAGTACTGTGGTCTTGAAGTATGGAACAGAAGGAATCATGTCATTAAAGAGAAGTTTGCTGCTTTATGATACAACTGCAGCAGCTTCTTGCCTGACCTAGAGATGGAAGACCTGCTAGAAAGGAGGAGCTTTGATCTAATCAAGAAATATAAGAAACTCCTTAAAGAGATTTTAGCTTCTGTTATTTCAGTTCTTCAGTAAGTTCTTAGCATCTGATCCAAAATCTTGTCCTCTTTGCTTTCAGACTCATATTATGACAAAGTTACTACTTTATAACTCAACTTACTCATGATGGAAGCATCGATTGAGACAGACCAGTACTTACTGTATAATAATTTATTCAACTACATATATAAAGCACACAATTAAGTACCCCATAAATACCAGGTTTTTTTAATTACATTTGTTGACTATGTCCATGGTGCCAATTCTTTTTCCTGCACAAGTACTTCATGACAGAGAATCTTTTAGAGTACATCTGTCTAAAGAAACTTGCTCATTCATCATAATTAATCTTTATCAGAAAATCTACCACAAAGTTTTTGATAATGGATATTATAATTTTTTTTCTTTTGTCTTTTTGAGACAGGGTCTCCCTGTAGCCCCAGCTGTCCTGCAACTCACTATGTAGACCAGGCTGGCCTTGAACTCACAGAGATCTGCCTGCCTCTGCCTCCCAAGTGCTGGGATTAAAGGCATGTGCCACCACACCCAACAGGATATTGTATTTTATAAGCACACAAAGAGATATGAAGACAGCAAAGAAACAACCAGCTTTCATACATTTAATTGCTCTTCAAACCCTTAAAGAAGAAAGCATATTTCATATGAAACTACTATAGTCCAACAAATTTTACCTTCTCTATGCGTCAGCAGATAATTAGGTCACTAAGATCTTGAAAAATAGCTGCTGTTGTTATAAGATCTGTCTGTGTTATCTCAGAAAAAAATGTAGATGTCTTTGATGAGATGCTGTTCACAGATACATTTTTGTTGGTCCATTTATGCCTATGAGGATAATACGGGATGGAGTGTAGGCCTGGGTGCCACAGGGGAACTTTCTGCTGCTACTGGTTCTGCCCTGGTCTGGCTAACTCTTCCTCATTCCCCATGGAATACAGTGGGGATTCTGTTATGAGGTCTGGCAAGAAACATCATTTGAGAAAGCTATAAGAAGCTTTGCTGTTTATAAAGCCCAGGGCTCTTTAAAAATATGAATCTCTACTTCCCAGACAGTTCTGTATCTTTTATATGTATAAAAAAAACACTCTTAAAAGGTTTCTCGCCAGCCTAATTCATAGCTACTTTATAACCCTGAAAATGTTTTGATGTTTGGTTGAATATGGTTGGGTACATAATGAAAATAAAATTTGGTTTCTCCACACTACTACCATAAAACAGCTAACTATAAACAGCATTTTACATTAATAATATATTACATTTAGAAAGCATATTATGTGATATATGTACAGTATATTTCATTGCATGCTTAAAATATTCATGCACAGAGAAAAATAGGGCATCTACCACAGTGTTTATAGTGTTATTCTAGGAAGTGTGGTTATGGGTATATTATTCTTCTTTGTTTTCTTTTCTGCATTTTGTGAGCATTGAATAATAAAATTATTTTGAAAAAAAGGAAAATATTTAAGGTTGGTTAAGACGTTTAGCAATTGAAAAAATTGGAATCTATTGAGTATAAGTTAAAAGAGTAAATTATGAAGTTTAATATGCTAGCTACTGCCCTCAACTTGTTATTTTAAGTTATAGTTAACTGATTAGTTCTTTGGTTATGCCAAACATAGACTTTCTACCACAGCCATATTTCACCATCACAAAAAGTTCTAATCCACATTCAGGTAGAAAGTAGATGACCAAACTATGTTCTAGTCCCAAGAATGGAAGCTGAGCCCATGTTCAGTGACACTAGAATAGACACCTGCCCCTCACCACAGGCCTTGACTCCTTGTCAGCAGCCATTCTGACTTGCTCATTAACCTGTGGCCATCCAGCTAGCTAGGATGGAGCAAAAACAAGTTCCTATGCACAACTCATGTCTCCATGTCATGATTGCCAGCTTCTCCAGAAGACTCATACTTCTCTAACCACATCCAGCTCAGCAGTTCAATATAACCCTCAGATGGTTTTTGAGAGTACCCTACGTGTTATATATGAGAATCAGCCTTAATCTACTAAACAAAATAAGAGAAATGCCTTTATCTCTCTAAGGAGCACTGAAGAGCCAAAACAGAAGGACAACTGGGGTAGAACAATAGTACAAAGTATGAATAGGTCTGTTCTTGTGAAATCCAGAAATATTCCACAGACAGTTACATTTGAATTGTGTTTGTAGTCTGTGTAACCCAATTCATGAATCATCACTTCTTCAGTGTTCTCGTTTTTCCCCGTATTTCCGAAGAAGGGAGGTTGTGGCAGGTACTTTTCTATCACTGTAACCAAGGGGACAGAGGATTTGTTTCAGCTCTCAATTTCAGAGGGATTTCAGTCTATGATAGTGGGGAAGGCATGTTAGTGGATGCAGATTTCTCCATAGCTGCAGCAACATGAGACTGCTTATTCATATCATGCAGGCAGGAAGCAGAGTACTCCAGCCAGAACAGAAGCAGCTGTAACTCTCAGAAGTCCCTTGCAAGTTACCTACTTCTAGCACACCTGCCTTACTTCCTAAAGGCTCCACCGTGCCAAAATCTTGGGCCCAGTTGTTTAAAACATGATTCTCTGGAGGATATTTCAGATTCAATCCATAACAGATTCAATCCAAACCTCATTTTCAAAATGCATTTGATCCCTAACCAAATATTGTTTTATTTCGCATGAAATAATTACATATGTTCAATTAACTCTTTGCATTTGAACTAATTTTCTTGTTTTCAGGCTACTCTGTACATGTAAAGCAATCTTAAATCTTCAGATGAAATAAAGGATTTTATCATTTTAAGATTTAGTAATTCATCTTATTTTAACCACATAAAGTTCTTAAAATGTAAGTTAACAGTTGTTTTTTCAGCCAGATGTTTATAAAATGTTTGAATCTAGGTTAATAACCAGGAGGTCCTTGTTCCCAAATAAATAGCACCTTTGTATTTTAACAGATGCAATGCTCCTGGTGGCAGAGCGACTGGAAGGGCCGTTCAACATTGAGTCAGTCATGGACCCCATAGATGTCAAAATTTCTGAAGCCATTATGAACATGCAAGAAAACAGCATGCAGGTGTCTGCAAAGGTATTTGCATTAATAATGTATTTTCTAATGTATGTACATAATGCAGGTGCAGTAACCTAAAAATGGAGTAATGAGATATGTGGATTGTGATTATAAATTTTAATATGATACCAGTGAGATTTTCCTGTTGTGCTACAAATTTGCTCCTTCATTTAAAATGTATAACAAAATGGCATTGAAAAGGAAAGCAAGTTTTTAGTTCACAGCTACTCAATCATGACAAAATTATTGGCTGCCTGAAAGTTTCTGTGAGCCTCAAGTATGCTAACTAAATCCTCACATGTGTGAGTAATTTGGGAGGAATTTTCTTTTTCAGTGTTTGAAATTTCTGTACACCTTCACCTTGTCCTCTTTCTAGAAACTTCTATTTAAGGCATCAGTCATGTAGACTAGGCATGTGTTCTATACATTCAGTAATTAAACAGCACCTCTGACTTCCTTTGAAGATGACTGCATGAACTTCACGAATGCCTCTTCAGGGGAAAAGGTCTTTTGTGTAGAGTCAAGCACACACTGGAAGGCACAAAGCAGCCCAGTTTTACAAATCACCAGACAGAGCTCCTGGGTTTGTAGCTGTAGAAAACAAATACCAGGCGCCCAGTTTGTGCTTGTACCCACTCAGCTGAAGACAAGCAGGACCTGCCTTAAGCAACTAGAAGGAGTCTGCAGTGGGGTCTCCAGCCTAGTCTTTCACACCTCACCACCACATTGAGTGCACAAAACCCCTCTGTTCTCTTTCCCAGTCTCCCCACCATGAAGTAATAACCACGTCTATCTTGGTCCTTTAAACCTGGCAGAGTGATTGCATTAGAATTGAAAGTCATTCCCACTGAAATATGTCAGGCAAAGAGTTACAGGATTAACTTTCTTCAGATTTCAAAATGCTTTGTGAAGGAGATTTCAAATAGAATCAAGGAGGAGGGAAAAAATGGCCGAGCACAGAAAAAGAGAGTCATGGAAGTTCACCAGGTCTCTTTGGCTGAGCATGAATCAAACCATAGCTGGGCTTCTAAGGGTAAACTGGAAGAAAGTAGGGTAAGAAAGAAAGACACTGGCTCGTGGTTCCTTCTCTCTCTGGGAGATGGCTGAGCCAAGAGTTTGATGGGCCTGTTCCAAGGCTTTTATGAGCCTAGGGTACCAGGTAGGGCAGGATGCTCCAAATTACCATCAACTGTTGAGGAAATGGCACATTTGGGGCTTCCATGAAAGGCCATTTTCTTTCTTTACTGAGCAAAGAGAAAATAGTGATCATCCATTCTTTCAAATCTATGACCTAGAAATCAATTAGAGTTGTTCTGAGTGGCCTCATAACCCAGCGGAGCTGGAGTAATTGGGGGCTAGGTTTGTGAAGTTAAAAAGAGCTCCAGAGAAGAGGAAACAAAAAATATGGGAACAAAAGTATCTGCGGCCTGAGACCACCACACACTTCTTGGCAGCCGCTGCTCGTTTCCTTTGGTGCATGCTCATGTTCAAGTCAAGCGTTTCCTCTCTTTATCCATCCATTCAGTAAACATTTGTTGAGACTCCACATGACAGACATGGTTCTAGGTACTGGGAATATCGAAGTGGACCAAGCTTAACTCTTATACTCCATCAAACACAGTTTTCAATAGAAAGAAAGATACAGAGCAGATGAACAGGCTATAAGCAAAAACCAGTATGATGCCAGACAATGACAAGTGATACAAAAAAACTCCTCATCCTCCAACCACTGGACATATTTTGAAAGGAAGTTTAAACTACCTTTTTTTCAAGAAACTTTGAAAGAAATTCTTCTAAAGCCAATTGCTTCCTAATTGGTCTTCTGAAAGAAGAAACCCTTCAAATTTGTCCTTCATTTAGTACCCCAAGTATGCAACACATGAACAAGGTCAAATCCTCCTGCTTTGCCTTTAGCAGCTCCCGTTATGCCAAGAATGGAATCCACACCCATCTTAGCTCTTGAGTCTCCTGATCTCTGCCTGCCTGTGACCTTGCCTTCTTGCAAATACACCCTGTGCTCAGTGTACACTTCTGTGGCGTTTGTCTGAGCTTCTTGTAGCTTCCTCTGACTGTAACACTCTTCCCTTCTGTCCCCTTTCAGTAGATCCCTGATGATTCCTTGTCACAGGAGTCTATCACAGCATCTATTGTAGACTGAGAATATATACCCATTTGGTACTTGCTCCCTAACTTTTTTCTCCCGACTTCTTAAGTCATTAGGGGGCCAGGATCACTTCTGAGACTCTATATATTTAGAAACTAGCTCAGGGTTGGACATGTGGAAACTGTAGGCAAATGCTCATGCAATTAATTTTTAAAAGAAGGCAGGAAGGCAGGAAAGCATGCAGGAAGGAAGGCAGGAAGGCAGGAAGGCAGGAAGGCAGGAAGGCAGGAAGGCAGGAAGGCAGGAAGGCTGATCTCTGGTCTCCACACACAAACAGATGTGCACTCGTACCCACATATACACACAAAACATATGTGCATCCCACACTATGTTAAAATAAAAAAGGAAGGAAGGAAGGAAGGAAGGAAGGAAGGAAAGAAGGAAGGAAGGAAATTCACCAGTAAGTAAATTACAAAGAACTTTCAATAAATCAACCAAATCCAAAGAGTGGGCTACCTACACTATATTATTTTACAATATGTACATATTTTTATTTTAAAAATAAAGATTGTATTTATAGTATACAATATGACATTTTGAAATGTGTCTACATGGTGGAAAGGCTAAATCAAGCTAATTAGCATATGCATTGCATTTCACATGCCATTTTTTGTGTGCTGAGAACACTTAAAATCTACTCTTGTAGCTAATTTCAGGCATGCAGTACATTATTATTAAGTGTAATTCAAATGAATTATCTACCAAAAATTCTCTAAGAGGTCAATGAAATGGACTTTTTATCAACAGAATGTAGATGAGACATTTTTATGGAATTTAACTGTATTATAATAGTACTGCTGTTACTAAGAAATATTTTTTTAAATGACACATTTTTGTGAGAAATGATGAAATCAAGAGGAACTATACTATAGGCTCTGCAAGGTTACACTCACTTATGGACATACAGTAGGACAGATCAAGAAGCAATTGTGTAATAAATGGACTGGCAGTAAAAGAGTGTATCTGGTAAGCTTGACCTTGAGAAAAAGGGATGAAGAAAGTCCTGGAAGAGAAGAGGGGGAGGCAATAGCTAGTCTTTCAAAAAAGAGGGACAGTGACCAAGTGACTAAGTGACAGTGACCAAGTGACAGGATTGAACAAGAGCCAAAACCAGTTCTAAATATCATAAAAAAGAAAAGATGGCTAGAATTTGGATAAATTTAACAGGAAACACCACGAGGATTTGCTGGTCTGAGATGGTGTTTTATTTCCTCAAAGGGGTCAGATTGTCCTTTAAACTTAGAACTCTGTGGCTTCTTACTCTACATGAGCCACATTCACAAAGTTACAGGTGAACTGGAGCCCAAAATGTACATTGTAGCGAAGAACCAGATTTTATCCTTTATTTTTTTCAAATACAGTCCTCCGCCACTGCTGATGAGCAGTTTCATCAGATGTGAAGTTCTACATTCCCACACTGAGACCATACTAAACAATCCACACCATCAAATACCATTGACACCTAATAGATTAGGCTCAGGGGAGGCCAGGAGCTAGTTCTTTCTACTCCAGGATATGACTGGCAGCTTCTCCTTTAAATATCATTTATTTTATTAAAGCAGTTGCTGATGGAGGTCATTCATTGAGCCTCATGCAGGAAAGCAATATTAGTATCTGCCGACTCATACTTGTTGAACATCTACTGCTGAGGACAGTACTAAGTGATTTCTTTGACCTGTGCTATGCAGTATTTGAAATGATGCTGGGATGAGATGGACATTCCCCCCAGTTTAGTGATAAACCAAGACTTGGGCTGGGGTGATGGCCCAATGGGTAAAGTGCTTGCTGTGCAAACGTGAAAACCTGAGTTTGGATCCCCAACACACATGAAAATCAAGAGTGGCAGCACGTGTCTGTGGTCCCAGCACTGTGTAAGCATAGACAGGCGGATGGATCCTGGGGACCTTCTGAACAGGCAGTCTATCTGAAATGGTAATCTCCAGGATCCGTGAGACCCTGAATCAACAAATAAGGTGGCCATAGAGAAAGATAACAGGAATCA
Source organism: Nannospalax galili (assembly GCF_000622305.1). NCBI lineage: Eukaryota > Metazoa > Chordata > Mammalia > Rodentia > Spalacidae > Nannospalax > Nannospalax galili. Next base: position 664,300 of record NW_008331836.1, on the reverse strand, counting down.
ACTTCTAGCCTACACACACACACACACACACACACACACACACTCATATGTAAGTACATCCACAAACATACATGCATGCACACTCAAAATACAGAGAGAGAGAGAGAGAGAGAGAGAGAGAGAGAGAGAGAGACTAAGACTTAGAAAAGTTAAAACTTACTAAGATCTTGTGTGCAAAGGTTAGGAAAGTGTCTGACTACATAGCCTGTCCTCTTAATCACTACTTTATAATGATATTGGTGTCCACAGACTCAATCTCAACAACAGTGAAATTTGCTGAGTAGACTGAATATTAAGAGAAAGTTTGATGACCTTCAAGAAAAATTGCAAAATAAAAGGAAATAGAGAGGGCAGCTACATAAGACCTCAAGCCACTTTCTGTCTGATTCACTGTACAGTTATACTCAGTGCTACCCAAGAAGACAGATGCTAGTTGCACAATTCTCTTACCCAGCATACTCATTCATTTCCTCCAAAATTTCCTAGAGTCTTAATAGTTTAATATGTGTAATAGTTTTTTATATAACATAATATTATACCTTTTGTCCCTCTGTATCTGAATGTAAAACGTAAACATAGGCTAAGGAGCTGAACAGAGAATTCTCAAAAGAAGAAATAAAGATGGCTAAGAAGCATCTTAAAAGGTGTTCAACATCATTAGCAATTAGGGAAAGTCAAATTAAAACTGCTTTAAGATCAAGAGAAAAAAAATGATACGAAATGTTGGAGAGGATGTGGGGAAAGAGGAACAGTCATCCACTGCTGGTGGGGCTGCAAACTGGTTCAAACCCTATGGAAAGCAGTGTGGAGAACTCTTAAAAAACTACTAATGAACT
>NW_008331836.1:654488-662738 GCF_000622305.1 Nannospalax galili | reverse complement strand
TATAGGCCTGTGTAGGTTTGTTATGATATATAAAGGATGAGACAAAAATAATATACGCATAATCTTAACATTTCCAAGGTCATAGTTTAGTCAACTAGTGCAAGGAACATAATATATGTCTAGTCAAGGTTTATCTGAGAACCTTTGGTCTTTGCCCAAGCTTTATCTATATAACATATGGTAATTAAAAGTACCAGAGTGGTGAAACTAACTTTCTTTGATGTTTAACAGCCATACTTTGAGGCCTATACTAATTTGGTCAGAGGGACTTAAAGGACAGTTTTTGCTCCTTGACCTCCAAGGTCAACTAAGTTACAGAGGACTATGGAGAATCTCTCAAAATATCCTGTAACTGTGGTGAGTCATCTTTTCTCTTGATCAAGGAGGCCATGGAGACCTCACCAGATGTACTTGAACCAGTGTTCAGTCCTCAAAGAGGAGGGTCAACACAGAGGAAACATTTCCTCCATGCTTCCAAGGGAAGCTATCCATGGTCGAGCAGGACATTTGACTTATCTTCACATAGATGGAACTGGTAAAAGAAAGGAGCCAGGGGCTCCTCCCAAAAACCTGTGTGACTTCTGAAGAACAGATCCTCAAACGACCTTAAGAGTATAAATAAATTGGTTTATCTGGGCCAACTGCATGGTCTTAAACACCCAAAAAGAAAGTATACCCAAAGATTAAAGGGATTAATATAATTCTTTCAGAGTCTGTTTGTAGCTGGGCATGGTGGCGCATGCCTTTAATCCCAGCGCTTGGGAGGCAACAATGTCAGACAGGAGATACCTTCCTTTGAGCTGTTGGCCAGGGTGGCCCAAGAGACTCTGAGACAGTTACCCAGCATTGAACTGGGAAAATGAACAGCAGACCCCAATCTTATCTAAAGGAATATTGGCAACTGCTTGCTGCTAGATGAGGAAGAGCTGATCTTCCTAAAACAAGGAACTCTGGATAGGCTGACTAGACTCAGCTGATAGACAAGCACTGGGGAAGGGCTAGGGGCACTGACGACACAGTAGACACTAACAAGGATGACAGAATGTGTGGGCTCCAGTGGAGGCAAGGGACTATGGGAGTGTGTCACTTGGGATGTGGGTATATAGATGGATAAGCTTGTTTGGGATGTTCTGTATAAAACACACACACACACACAATCAATATAAAAAAATTGAGTTAAAAAAATCTCTTTTCCTGAATATTCTCATCCTATCTAGAGAAATGAAAGCTTATCTTTTTCTACCTGATCATTGATATTGTCAATGAGAAGGATTTACAAATTAATGAAAAGATGTTTTCCCACTATAGATATTCACACTCCAGTCTTCTCCCAGATCTATTTTTACTAGGCACTGTCAGATCCTTCTTCTTCTCCTATTTAGCCTTCAGAGATCCAGTTGAGAGGGAAAGATTCCTTGTGAAAAATACATGACTATGCCAAATTACAACCAAGTCATAACATGTATTTTATCTAATTACGGCCTGGTTTTAAAACTCTAGATTTTTTTGCTCTTTGTCCAATATTTGTATATGGGTATACATTTTTAAAGGATGGGGCAACAACATATTAAAATTTTTCCTGGTTTCCTCTCAGACACAGAATCCCCAATTAGCAACAAAAATCATCATAGTTACCATTGGTAAAGTCTTTAGTCATCCAACAAGTATCCCAACATGCTTCAGATGCAAGGAGTACATTAGAGGAGAAATGATGTCCTTGCTGTCCTGTCCAGGAGCCTTATTTAGATATTTACTTTAGATGTCTTTACAGTCCTATAAAGCATTCATTTACTTGTTCATCAGTAAAGATGTTAAGTTTGCAGAGATTAAATAGTTAGCCTGAGGTGGGACAGCAAATGACAGAGTGGAATTGCAGTCAGACCTGTCAAGTCCAAAAAAGAAAAAAAGATTTTCCCAGCATGCCACGGTTTCCTTCATAAGCATGTCCCCACTAGGACCAGATGTGCATGAGGAACCAGCTGTGTTAAAGGAGGACTGTTTGCCTGTCACCCTCTGGAAAACCTACTGAGTAGAAATAGAAGTTGCTAGCTCCAACCCAGCCATATATTGTATTCAGTAACTTCACAATGTTTATGAAAGACAAGGAAAAACTCTTACTAACCCGCCCCCTCAACCCCCAAATGAGAACAGTTTAAAACTTTACATATTGTTGGAAATTCTGCAGGGGAAGGAGGAAAGGAACCTCCCCAAGTGGGGTCTCTGCCCTGGAACTTGAGACGTATTGATGATCTCTTCCTCACAGTCTCAGAGTAGATAAAACTGTTTTCACTAGACATCATCTAGCTATATTAGGAAGCATCTCAAACTTAATCTAGGAAAAGATTGGTTTGTCAGATATAATCTAAATTAAGAAGGAAGACTTATTAAATTCCAATTGAAACCACCCACTCAATTAATAGCTATTACAAGCAAATATAGAACCCATTCTGGAAGAGTGGGACAGCCTTAAGGTACTTCATTTTCTCCAGATAATTCTTTATGAATGTGTAGCTCAAAAGAAGACCAAAAAAAAAAAATAGAAGAACAGTAAAGATCATATAATAATTTCTGTCTCTGACTACTAGGTCTAAGTTTCCTCATATAACATTGGGGGTTGTTTATCTCAGTACCCCCTTTCTAACAACACTTTGCAGTTTGACAAACATTAATTACACAGGATTCTTTTTTCCAGCATCCACCTCTCCTTCCCCTTCTCCCCTCCCTGCGTCTTTCTTCTTCAGAACATTCAAAGATAAACGATACATTGAGTTCAGATGTAAAAACTGTTTTCTTTTCAATATAAGGTCATTGTTTTAGGGTTATTTTTACTCCAGTACCATGTGTCTCTCTCTGAGCTTCTGTATTACTTGTGCCCTTCTTAAGGCAGCAACCATATTATTGTGTTGTGGCGATTTTCCTACTTCCTTTCTCCTGGCCAGTGTTATAAATTGAAGACAAGAGTTACATCTTATTCATTTTTCTGTTCTGCAAGAAAACTTCTTAAAGTAGGATTTTACACATGGAAGAAACAGTACATTTTGCTGCGCTGAGTTCCCAGTGAAAAATCTATTATGAGGGAAGTTTCAACAGAAAGGAAGATCATGTATCTTAGCATGGACTTATAGGTAGTCTAACATTCTTCAGGGCACCACAGCAGTTACTAGGTTGACCTGGGACATCGGACAGACCTAGGATCTGGGTAATTTGGGGCAAATCATTTATATGGATAAACTCAAATAATGGATGATAAAAACAAAGACTCTAATAGAACCTACTTATAGAGTTGTTTGAACAAAACAATGATAAAGTGCATGTAAGATGCTCAGCATGGAGCATGTCAATCAAACCACTCAGAAGGGTTAAGAATCTTAGTTGTTATTGAAAAAAACTGTGGTATGTCAATTCTAAAGAGCTTGGTACTATGGTCTTGACCCATCCAGGAAAATCCATGGGCTTAAATTTAGTATCTAAGAGCAGAAGAGATTTGATATCTCCACTTCTGAATTTGACCCCAGGCATGTTAGATTATTTTCAGTTGAATGTTACCTCCTAGAGAGTGACAGTGGCTTGAACAGATGTCTCTGAGAACAGGCTCCAGGGAAGAACTGAGTTGCTGGTGACTACATAACAGCCCATTTTTAGTCTATGCCTGTTGTCTGCACCAAAGCCACCACAGAAGACATTTAGAAGAATCTCAGTAGCCTCTGCCCACAGTCACATTATCTTACTGACTTGCTCCACTGAGAGGCTCTTTGAGTCCTCCCGTGTGATCTCTGAAGAAAAAAGCAAATCATGCTATTTACAAAGTTCTGGGTCCTGCTTATTTCTATTACTTGTTTTTAGGGGTTTTGTTTTGTTTTTTGTTTGTTTGTCTGTTTGTCCAAAGGAGGGGAATTTTCTCAGTGATTCTAGATTTGTAGTTTTTTTTCTCTCTGATTTTTTTAATTCAAAATTTTGGTTCTGCTCATCAATGCTCATGCACAACATTGTACTGTGAACAGAGACCTTGAAATATCCTGTGTTCTTTGATTTCTTCTTCACTGTACAGAAAGTCAGGGTGTATCTTATTCCTGTTTGTAACATGGACAGATTTTTCAGGGAAGCATACTGTTTTCATAATGTAAAATGAAGGCTTTAAAATATTCTTTATAGGAAAAATACCCAGAGTAAACTAATTTTAACTTTCCTTCTATATAAAAGAGATCCCAATTCTGTTTTTGCTTTTGAGGATAAAGGAAAACTCCTGGTTATCCCTAACCTTTGGGGTTTTATCTTGAGACTCCTTCACTTTAACATCATGGCAAAAATGAGATTATATTTAATGTACTTCACTGAGGACTAGATTATTGAAACTCAATTTAGTTTTTAATATTCCATGTGTCCTTAGGAACAAAGAAAGAAATGTATTTTCTTGATCTCATGAAAATCTTGCAATTTTTTCCTGCCTTGTGGGAAAATCTTCCATAGACCACACTTTTCGTGGTCAATGATGTCTGTTAGAGAGCATTCAGTGGTCTTCATCCAGATTCACAAACACATAACCTTATTTCTGGCTCTGATCACTTTCTTTCTACTAGAAAACTTGTGATGTGGACAGATTCTGATGGCGTTATTGCCTCAGGCAGCCTGTGTGCCTGCAAAGGAGTTAACTGTGCAAGAAAAACATTCTACTTGTAATGTTTACCAGTGTCTTTAGTGTAAACACTATTGTTGCAAGAACGCAACTCTCCCCTCGAAGGGGTAAGAGCCAGATATAAGTAACAGTAGCCCAGGAACACAGATTTAGGTCACCATAAATTCTATGATCCAACATGGAAGAAGTTTGAAGAAGTTTTTATATTAACAGAACAAAGAAAGTCATAAATCAAGACATTTTGCAAATACATTGGTGGAAACATCAGAGAGGCAAGTTACGTAAAATGGGGAAATCTCGGCTATAGGCCTTATGTGCTATCTGATGGCACACTCATCTTTTGGGTTAGTGAAAGCTAATGGTATGCTAAATCAATACATTCTAAAGGAAAACTAGTACTCTGTTTCTACATTCCAAATGATTTACCTAATGGTCACAAAGCCATTAGGACAGGTACAGAAGAAGGCAGTAAATGGCTATTAAGAGAGCTAAAGATGGCCTGAGACAATTTGGCTTTGGACCTGCAACATTTCAACCTCTTCATAATCAATGAAGTTCTAATCACTTAATCAGCCTTGCAGGTGATTCAGTTTGAAGATGCAGCTTCTTTCTGGGAATTTTTGTCTATACTACCCCCATTCTGGGTGATTGCAAGCCCAGGCATAATGTTACTGAACACAGAGGAGCCCACCATGGTACAGTAATCCTTGTACAGAAGAAATTGGCATCAGTAACCTCATGAACATAGACAACAGTACCATGATTAGAAAGCAGAAAGTGTTATATTTTACATTTATGGTATAATTTGTAAAATTACGAATTTGTACAACTAAATGTTTAATAATTACATTTAGCAATTGATTTACAAAATTATTGAAAATTTCTCAAGTGATCTCATCAGCCAATAAGAGCCTGTTCCAGCACACCACTGCTAGTCTTTGAAGCTTCCAAGACTCTCTAGTCTGCATCAGTTGCCTCTCATAGGTGTTCCCTCTCACTCGTAACATTCTAATTGCCTGGACTCTTGTCAGAACCCTCATGAGAGCTAGGACATGTCCAATAGGCATATCCCTAGCACTTCATTTTGACCATAGTAGCACTCAACAGGTATTTGTTAATCATGGAGTGAACGAATGGTTTGCAGCCAAAATGATGTAATTCATGTGTTTACTTATAGTCTGCCAAATGATCTTGAAGAAGTACTTTAAATCTTATAAACAAAGAGCATATGAAGTAATCATTTTACCAGGCAGAGAGAGGTGAGGTTTCTTTCTCCCTATATAGCAGAATATGTTCAAGTTCTTAAAACTCCTCACTCTCCCTGTTTGAGAAGAATAACAAGGTATCCTGCTGTTTAAAGAATGCAAGACCTTAAGGGGGGGGGGGACTCATCTTCTCAAGCCAATGGAAAGAATTTGTTTTTATAGAAGAAAAGGTTTTTTTTAAAGTATGCAACACATCTGAAAGATATCCTGGAACCAAGCTGCATAAGCCTTGGAAGTAAATTGTATAAACTTTAAAACTGACATGGTAGCTGGCTTTTGAAAAATCAAAACCAGTGAAAAGTGGCCAAAACTAAAATTGATGACTTGACTTGATTCAGTGGAATCCTGAATTCTCTGAACAGGAAGCTGAACCCATCCAGGGATTTAATATTTGCCAGAGGAGTTGGCCAAGAGAGCCACTGTAAATCAATCTTTAAGGAAAGAAAAACAGGAATCAGGAAGAAAACACAAAAAAAGACAGGACAAGGATGGGATGGAGGAAAGATTGTTCTGAAATGACGGAGTGAAAACTGTCTTCTTAGAGAAGGCAATTCATGAAGAAATTTGCCAACCTAAATAAAAGTGAAAAGCTGGGTATTTGGAATACTTGTATCTTGAATCTAATGATTTTAAGACTAAAGAAAGAAATCATTTTCAAAATAGTTTAAGTTTTATTCAGGAATATACATCTTAAAATACTTGAGGAAGCTGTGAGGAACCATAGAAGAAATCTTTGTGGAAGCTAGGGCGCCGGTTTAATTTTATGTATTGGTATTGGGGATAATGGAGCTCTTCTTGCTGCTGATTTTGAATAAAATGTTTTTAAATATTTTAAGAAATTCACCTCTATTTACACTGATATGTGAGTGTCCTTACATACATTTCAATCACCACTTCCACTTGAATGACTTCTCTTGCTTATATGTGAGTGGGCATGTGCATATGAGTGTAGGTGCCTGTGGAGGCCAGAAGAGGGCAGCAGGTCAGATTACTTGGAACTGGAGTTACAAGTGGTTGTGAGACACCTGGTTGGGAACCAAATTCAGGTCCTCTATAAGGTAGCATGATGACATCTTACACTGTCACACTGCATCATGCTCAGGACACAAGACATCCCTTTGCTCAGCTGATCCATGTTGTACATGTTACCCACCTGCAAGTCACTTCATAGATATCTTGGCTATAGAATGTCTGTCAATGTCACATTGTTTACATTCAAAGAATTCTTATTTTACTTAGAAATGGCCTGAATCACAAGAGTGGTGGTGCTGAAAATTTGGATATGCAAAAGAAAAGCCTTAATGTTCTTCTTTGAAGAGAAAAAGTGAAAGATTATTATTGTTATACATGTGCAGAAAATGCCCTCTATAAGATTCAGTTATCTGCAGTTTCAGGCATCTTCAAACCCTTCTAAGTCTGTGGCTCAACTCAATCTGCCAACCAGAGAGTCAGTCTGATTGTTTTGTAAGTGAAGTCATTCATTTTCTAACTGGTCATCAAGTACAATGAGTAACTCACCAAATGATCAAAACTAGTATTTTTTTTATTCTAGCTATTACTTCAAACAAAGTTGTTGATTTAAGTTTGCTTCAATTTGGCATAGCAAATGCAGTAATGTAAATACCAATATTTTTATATAAATGCATGATTTATTATATGTCTGAAGAACAAGTTCTTATGTCTGAGGAACAAGTGTTCAGCTTTGATTTGGAAGAGAAAATGCTGATTTGAGATAAAATGTATAATACACATGGTTCCATGAAGGTTGTAGCATAGACACTCATGTGTTTATTTTCTTCCTATTCTTTATTCCTCATTACAGATATCCATATGCTAGGTGCCTTCAACAAGTGTTTGCAAAATAGGTAGATAAAAAAATAAAAGTTATAAATAGGTAAATAAAATTTAGAAACAGAAATAAAAATTTTACTTGCTTTCATTTCTGATTTTTCAAAAGCATACAGTATGTACTGGGAACTCATAGAGGCTGAGTTATAGTGATAACCAAAATATTTAAAATCCTTGTCCTCATAGAGCTTAAATTATTCATCCATAGCTCTGCATAATCCATCGATTTGATTTCTTATTCATTATTGTTCTGATTAATTATAGATTAGTTAAAATAATTTACCTTTCTGCTGCATGTTTCAGCCTCTTCTCTGGCCATCATACTTCATCCTCAAAAGGGCTTTGGAAATTGGGAAACCATGTTGTCCCAAGGTCATACAAGTTTAAGATGAAAAACTGAAGCTAGTACTACAAACTTTCAGACTCTTTCTAGTGACTGTCTCTAGATCTGAATGTAGGTATCCACCCAAAATTTATGTTGAAACATAACCCCTGGGTTTTTTG
>NW_008331836.1:587248-654334 GCF_000622305.1 Nannospalax galili | reverse complement strand
CCTGTACTTCCCAGCCCCTGGAACTGAAAGAAGTAAATTTCTGTCATTGATAAACCATCAAAAGTATTTTGTCCTAGCCCTTCAAATTGCCTGAGACCCTTATTCACTACACCACAGCTATCTCTTGTGACATACTGGCCACACTGAATGATTGTTCAAGGAACTGATAGCTCTTGTTTCCTTGTGTGTAAATGGAACAGATTAAAATTCCCCAAGCAGTCATCTAACAAATAGTTCAATCATTAACATGTAATACAAATTAGAATCAAATAAATAAATAAATAAAACAGTACTTACTCTCAAAATATCAAGTCTCATTATATCTAGATAGCATTCATAGCTATCCATATTTAAAATAAGACATTAGAGTTTCACTTGCAAATTTCAAAATGTACATGTTAACTGTGGCATCTCTCTTGACAATAAAAACCCACTGAGAATAAAGTAGGGAAATGGAAACTTTTTTAAAAACACAGCAACAGAGACAGCTCAGTCTGCAACCACTGCCTCTCAGGTGGCCAATGATGACTTTTATGAATATAGAATCAAGCTAGCAAACACAATGCAGAGATAAAGACAGACCTACAAAGCTATAGATGCCTCTGAAAAAGTGTCCTACATGTTAGCTTTAAGAGAAACACGGTTAGATGCTCTGGTGTTCAGGTTCTAAATGCTTTTGTTTATAAACCAAAGACTGCACTGAAACCTGTACTCACCACACCTCCAACTCTTCCTCATAAAATGTCTCTCATAAACTATAAAATATCTCTTTATTTCTTCCATCTCAGAATGCCAATATGCTAAGCATTATTTTAGCAATCCTCTTAAAAAGAGAGGATTCCTGAGTCAGAGATTGCAAAATTCACGGGTCTTTTGAGTAGGCTAGGTAAGAATGGTAATTCCTGTGTACATTTGGGGCTTTCTGGAATTATCTACTTATCCCTTTGCACATCCTTTGGAGGGATGCAGATGGGGGTAATACTGATAATACTTTTTAAAGGAGTATTAGCCAAATAATTTGTTCCCCTTAAGTGGTTTAGCCTGCAGTTACGTCTTCTAGAGGCTTCTGTCTTGTTGTAAAGAAAAGATTTTTGTTTCCCATTGTATTCTCTCAAAACAAAGGTAGCAAATGCTGGAGGAGCACCAGCCTCTGAATGAATGCAGTTCTATCTGAATCACTTTTCCTCTCAGGGGGTCCCCACAACCTTCGTCATGCATCTCAAGGCTTGTTCTACAACAGCAGTCTTGTGGGAAACTCCTGGAGGAACTATGGCTGAGTAATTTTGGGAAACTGTACAAATAACATCATGAACATATCACAACACATGTTGGCATGGAGCCCTTGTGAATGTTCCTCATTTAGCACATGGACTCTGCTGCTTATGCAACAGCTTTGAGCTCTCTTAAGTAATATTTTGTGGGAAACATTTAAGAAACACCAGACTAGGGGCTGGAGAGATGGCATAGCAGGTAAGAGTGCTTGTTCTTCCAGGGGAACTGACTTTGATTCCCAGCATCCATATCAGATGGTTCATAACTGCCTGTAACTCCAGCTCCAGGGAATCCAATGCCCTATTCTCTTCTGACTTCCATGGGCATTATACTAACATACACTTACACACACACACACACACACACACACACACACACAAACTGAAAAAAAGAGGGCAGAAAAACTGTAAAAGCCAGTGTTGGTGCGTGAACATAAGGAAACAGAGGCTTTCAGGCCTCTGGGAACTTGCTCATGGACTTGCAACAATGGTGATAGCATGCAGAAGACCCATGCCAACTCAATCAGACAAAAACCCAGCATAAAATGGGGGAAACAGGCAGCAGGCCCAACCCTAGCCGAAGAACTATTGGCAACTGGTTACTGCTGGGTAAGGGAGAGTAGATCTTCTTTAAGGGAGTGGTTCTAGATAGGCTGACTAGAAGACTCCAGTGGATGAACTTGCACCAAGGAATAGCTAGGTACAAAAACTTGACCAGACAGGACTTAACATATATAACAGAATACATGAAATCCAGTGGGGTTAGGGAGGAGGCTATGAGGGAATTACAGATGAGGGAGTGGGTCTAAATTTGATTAAGATCTGTTATATGAAATGCAAAAAAAAAACAATAAAAATATTAAAACAATTTTTATCAAAAAAGAAAGACAAGGTGTTTCCTTCAAATTTCTTTTCCTAGAACTAAAACTTATAGAAAGTACAGATTATATATAGACTTACATAGTTACATAATGATTATCAAACATTTATTTTCTGGACAGTGGGTTGTGTTTTCCTACCTTATAACCTGCATTTGATTACCAGTGTACAATTGGTAAATGGTACTATTATTCCTATTGGACACAGGAGGAAGCTGAGGTTCATGGGGGCCCCTCTGTTCACATGGCACAGGCTGTTCTCAGCTATGTCTGTCTGCCACTTATCTATATACTTGCCCTTGAAAAATGCAGCTTAGGGCCTTTAAAAAACAGCTTTCATCTCAAAGTTATGCCATCATCTCTGGCCCTGACCGTGATCTGCTCTCACTGCCTTTTCTATCATACTATAAATTCTCTTTTATTTCTTTTCTTATTCACAATGTAATATCTTGAAGTACCCAGGCTACCAAGACCCCTTGTATTAACCTAGGCCTGATCCCCCTGTGCCATAGATTTCTGTATAACTATGTAGCTATGATAGGAAATAGTCCAAACTGAAATAGTCCAAATTTCTGTCCAAGAATTCCTTTTGTCATCCACCCCATAAACCTCCTATTTTTAAAATGTTTTTTCTAGCTAAGAGATTACATATTATCTTAGTGTGTTTGGACTGAACAAATATAGGACAAAATGCTATGAACTAGGTGACTAACAAACAACAGTGCCTCTTTTGATAAGGGTGCTAATCCTATTCATGAGGGCAGATCCTATTTATCTCCCAAAGGCCCTATCTCCTAATCCCATCACTGTGGAGATGAAGTCTTGTGATGGTTTGAATGAACATTTCCCATAGCCTCCAAATATTTGGACACTTGGTCCCCAGTTTATGATGCTGTTTGGGGAGGGTCATAGAACTTTTCGGAGGTGTGGCCAACCTGGGGGAAGGACATCACTGGGGGCAGGCTTTGAGAGTTCAAAGCCATGCCACTTCCAGTCTGTTGTGCTTGCTTCATGTGTCTGCTTGAAGATGTGTGCACTCAGCTTTCTTCTCCAGCCACCTCCCCACCATGATGAACTCTAATACCTCTGGAAATGTAAATTCAATAAGCTCTTCTTTCTATAAGTTGCCTTGGTCATAGTGTTTTATCATAGCAACAGAAAAGGAGCTAATACAGGTCTGTATTCAGGAATCTGAGGAGGACACAGATACTCAGACCACAGTAAATATATTAAATGTGAAACTGTTTGTTTTCCCTTTATATGTTTTCTCAGTTATATGATGTGGGTTTTTATGATTGTTTATTCTCTGTATGGGTCTGATACAGAAGCCCTTCACCATCTTAAAGCAGAAACAGACAAACTGCTGCTCCAGTATGTCTGGCACCTGTTTTCATTAGGTTTTACAGAAGTCTGTAGCACAGCACTTGACCCCAGGCTTAGAGTTTTCATGAAAGGGCTTCTCCCATGGCATGGGAGAAGAGCATGATGGTATCTCTGGTTAGGGATCTTCAAAATATGACGTCCTTGTGACAAGTTTTTAGGAAGTTTCCACATATGGGATTATGTGTTATTTCCAGAATAATTAGGAGTGAACATGGTCCATGGTTTGGATTCAGCAATCTCTACTTTGAAGTCACCCTCAAAATCTAAACCACACATAAATAAGGGAAATCTACTAGGCTAAATTAACTAACCTATGGTCTGTTATAATTAACACCCTCCAAAACAAACTCCACCAGCAAACATCAAGTGGCAACTTGTTTTGTTATGATGAAATCTCTCCCTAGAATGTTAACATTCCTTCAGAGAATCCCAAATTCCTTTGTTTTAGCTTTAACCCTTGAGTCAAACTCTTCTCAAAGGGTGGCAAAGAGTGCCTGTTAACTCTTTCAGTGCCTCCCTTCTTGAAATCTCAGCAAGACCATGACTGTAGTTCCTGCCTGTCTTTATGCTTTTAAAAAGTCAGCTGTCATTTTCAAAGCAATCCAAAATAGCCCACTCAACAGATCCCTGGAGCTGTGGAAATGCTAAGGCCCTCCATCAGCGGTGACCTTGCTGCAGGAAAGTGATTTAGGCACTGGGGAAGAAAAGGCCCACTATCTTTATCACACTGGTTACACCATCAACTTCAGAATTCGTGGAGAGAAGAATAATCAATAGTGTGCTAAGACCAGTCTCAAAGCACGTCAAGACAAAGTACTCCTGCTCTGCAAAATGCTGAGTTGAAGGCGAACTTTGGAATGCAAGAGAAGAGAAATTAGCTGTAGTGGTAAAGCAAAATGAATAGTGTCTCCAGAAGAAATTTGTCATTGGGAATGGCACCCAAGGGCTCTCTGCGTCCTCCAGTGGAATCCCATAATAGGCAGGATGAAAAATGCTTAAAGTTAAACAACATGGAGTCAGACAAAAACACTGAACAAATCTATGGTAAACATGCATATGCAAGTTAAGAATTAATTCACATAAATAGTTGGGGAAAGTTTTCCTTTTGTAATGAAGTATTTGAAAGAAAATCATCCCTCATATACAAAAGTTAGAAACACAAAGCTAAACTTGAAGATGTCTGAAAATGTTTCCTGTAAGTCCACAAAAGATTTGCTCTCTTGGTAATGGGCACAGAGATAAAAACTTGTAGAAACGGTGAAGAAATGCTTTCATATCGCCCTGAGTGGGCTCACTGTGGAAAAAGATTGGCAGCTCAGTCCCTAAATTCATTATGATTAAATGTTTGATTTCCCATGGCATCCCTAATTGTGACACCAACAGCTGTCAACAACAAAACTAGAAGAAAATGTCATTATGCAGCTTTCACCCATTTGCTTGTCCTGTTTCCACACAGTTGCTCAAGAGAATGTTTTCAAAGAATCCTTCCAGCAGAGGTTTTCATTATTCAAGAAGGAGCCCCTCGAGTCATTTGGTCTTATGTGCTACATATGACATACATTTATGTTAGATAACAGATAACATGGGTCTCACTGTTGCCAAATTCAAGTGTACCAAAGTGTCTGGGACACAATTCGTTTAATCCTGAAACCATCTTATGAAGTGGCTATTTTAACTCCCATTTTTAATAGTTGTTTCTTGTTCTTTGTTGTGGTTTTATTCTGTATAGCCTGAAGACCCTGAATTGACACAGTGAACCATATTATTACAGGAAACACGGGGTTAGATGCTACTGCTTAGAGTATGACTGCCCCAAAAACTGAACCTTCTTCTAATCTTTTGGGTTTAAGATACCTTATTTAAGATCTGTGTTCTCGATGAATTGAATTCATGAGACTAAACTTAAAGTCGAGTGAAGTGTCTATAAAACACATATTCCCTCTATGAAACACGTCACTTTCTTCCTCTGCCCTGGCACATTAGATATTCCTTAAGCTTTGTCTATACCAAGAGGGCATTTAGACTGTGAAATTTCAGACAAAACACACAGCAGTGAGTACCATGATGCTGAGTAGACCGCCAGAAGGGCTGGTGATTCTAGGATGCTATCACAGACAAGAATGCTACACGGCTTTGTTCAGTCTTTACCTGGGAGCAGGTACATGGGGCTGCTCAGATTTTTTGCCACTTTGTCCATGGCAACGAAAGCACTAGCAAGACTGATTTTAGGATTTACTAATAAATTTTTTCTAAGAAGACAAACCGGAAATACAGAGACTGTAGATAATGAGGACTGTCTCTATCTCTCGTAAAATGCTGAGCTTAGGCCTGTGGATGGTCACCCCATATTCGGCAACTCTTTTTCTATTAGTGGTTCCCTATGCTTACAGCTGAAAATTAGAGTTATTGGAAAAATTTCATGAGAAATGGGGAAAACACTGTGTTGCACACTTCTGGGCCATGAGTTTACAGCAATTTCATTGTGTCACTTGTATTGGTCCCTCCAGGTCTTTCAGGGATGTGGCCAGCCCAAACCAGCTCCAGCCCTCAGATCTGCTCGCTCAGCTCCCGAAAACTTTAACACACGGTTTAGGCCCTACAATCCCGAGGAAAGACCCACAACCGCTGCAGGCACAAGCTTGGACCGGCTGGTGAGTACTCGGATTGATGGTCATGAGGATCAGAGAGCTGTTCTCTGAGACCTGGGTCATTTGTTCTGTAGAACAGACTCTGGGATTCTAAAGCAGTTGGTTATAAAAGTCATCTTATTCTTATATCTGCTCCCACTTTTAATTAGGATAGTGGAAAGTAATAGAATCTTTCTTTTAGACCGTGAATTCGATTATTTAAGAAATCTTATAACTATTAATCTATTGGTGCAGCGACTGAAATTTCAACTTCATATTTCTGAAATATTGCTTTGAAAGTTTTTCCAGGGATATAATTACAATCGCACATTTCTTCCTCATTTCACTTCTGTTCTTAAAATGATTGTTTATGTGATTATGATATCTTATGACTTTCTTACAAGTTCTCATGTGCAAAATTTTCCGTTTGGAAAGTCCCTTCTAGAAAGCCTCAAACTAATTGTCTTTTTCCTTCTCTAAATGTCTTTTAAAAGTTGGGGTCTGAGGACCATCTAAATGTGTGTCAGAGACTGAATGACTTTTATGTCAGAGCAATCTACATGGCAAATGCAACCGTAAACAGAATAAACACAATTTTTGAATGTTTTAAAAACCAAATTTGACATAAAAATTAAAAACTCATAGTTTCAAAGAAATGTTGTCCGGTCATATTCAGTCCAACGTCCTGAATTCCTAGTACTATAAACCATTTATATACCTATAATTGTTACTGCTATGAATGTTGCTTTGTCAATTATCTTGATGTAAAATTAACAGATAAAAACCTTAAGGTCGTAAAGCATTTGAACCACATCTGATTATGTCATATGAACTCAAATCTCAAGGGTTCCTGGTTATGGAATACTTTATTAGTCACTGTTGTGAATGGCTTTATGATTTTAGTTAATATCCCTCTACAGTGTAGAACTCATAAGATTAAATTAGTTGCATTTTGGCCTCCATGTAAGTACATCTTAGCATTTCTCTCTATTAAAAAAGTCAAATGTATTTAGCAGCATAAAAGTCTGTCCATTAAGTATCAAAGTAAAGAAGTAACCATACTCGCTAACTGCTGAATTATGTTATAAATTTATTACCCTTTATTAGCAAATACAATGCCCCCTTTGATGCAGGTTTTAGAAAAGATACGTGTTTAATTGCTTCCACCTGTTTCCCTTGCTTATTCCTATTTTCTATCCAAGTTTCAGAAACGGCTTAAAATTAGTCACTATTTTTCTTTTAAACAACCAATTACACTCTGCCAGACAACAACTGATCTGTTCTCTCAAAGAATGATGGTTTTCTTTAGATTGCATTGTTTGGGTTCTACTTTACAAATTGCTTTGTATATCCCTCTAGCCAGATACACACATGGCAAGTATAGGTTTGATTCCATTTTAGTTGACTCTAATTCAGTCGTTGGAGGAGGTTAGGCCCTTCAAGATTTTTGCAAACTTCAATTTTAGAACCTAGATACAGTGTCAGATGAATAAATTTTCAACATCTCATGTGCAACGCTGTGCCTATAGATGACAGTACTATATTACATACTTCAGAATCTCTTAGGAGAGTATACCTCAAGCTAAGATTTCTTACCACAATAGAACAAAAAATTTTTTTAGAAGTGGGGTACAATGTACTTGGTTAAATTGCATTAAATCTAGACACTGTGTCGATACCTATGGCAATTAATATTTCCCTTTGAAACAGAGAAGCATCCACAGGATAAATGAAGTAAAACAAGAAAAAAAAAAAAAAAAAGGCTACTCCAGGCAGTATTTATGCAGTAAAACACAACTTAAAACTCCAACACTGGGAGGATTTCACATGATGTTTAAAGACTGAGAGATATGAAACTGGAATTTGAACCTTCTGAAGAAGAACCTCATTGGGAAAACTTCACAATTCCCCAAAAGAAGGAATCTTGAAAGTTTTGGCAGACAGTAAACTGATTAAAGATCTTCCATTTTATGCCCCCTAAAAATATTTTTAATCCAATTTTTTTCTAACAACAAATGACAATGGTTAATTACCTGTTCACAAGTAGAAACTCAGGGCCAGACCCAGAGCATAAATATTCAACCCATGAACCAGGTTTATTATCAAACATTCTCCATCAGCACAAGCATTGACTTCTGACTATGTAGGTAGGAATTGTAGTCTTATTAATATTTTATTGAATGAAATTCTTAATCTCTTTTCAGTTTTAACAATTGGCAATTTGTAACTCACGGCCAGTCATAAGCCTACCTCAAGTGACTTTCCTTAGCATCTAAGAGTGAGAGTTATTGCCACATCAAGAGGAGCTTTACCAAGCTTATTCTTGAAACCAGAGCTTGGCTCTAAGCTAGTATCAGAGGCTCCTTTAGCAGCCCCTGGCTTCCCCAAGGCCTTTCCTTTTGAGTGCCTGCTGCTTTTCAAACCCTGGAAGGTGGAGTGGTTCCGTAGTCAGCTGTTCATGGTCCTGTTCAAGGGATGGCTGATGAGCTCTCCAGATGAGTCTATTCTCAATTACAGTCTGCCCCAACTGTTTATAAACAAGGCTTGTGTTACCTACTCCTGTTTTAATTTTGTCCTGCAAAGATGTTTCCTGAATATTTATAAGAAGCATGTGTCCCAGAAAAGGGGGATAATTGGAAAAGGTTCCTCTGTTTCAGCAGAGAAAATGCTTCAAAGACTAGCGTCAAAAGAAATAAATACCCACTCACCCCACCCCATTTGCCAAAATGAAAAGAACTTAATTTTGAGACTCTTGGAATGCAGCTTCTTGATACTATTTAAATTAATTCCTATGGTACTGACTTTGGGATCTGTTGGTAAACACTCATGTCAGTTATTGTAAAACTGTTTTTATGTGAACTAGTAATTTTAGAAATAAGGTTTTCTAAGTCATGGCTAAAACTTACATAAGAGAATGAGAAAAAAATGCTTTTTAAAAAAACTTAATTCCTTCATAAAGAACTTGTAAATTCTATATCACAGAAAACACTTCCATTTGGGCCTAAAACACAGTCAATGTAGCCAACAGCTTCAAAACATGTTACTCTTAAGTAATGCTTTGTTATCCATAATGAATGAATGTGTTTGCATAAGTTCAGCTGATGACAGAAAGCTGGCTCCTGTGAAAATATCACAGTTCTTACTGCCAATAGCCACATTTTGTTGAGATTGCCAACACCATCACCTGATCCCACTGACAGATCAGTTTTGCCTCCATGTTTCACCCTAGCAGCCTCCTGTCCCCATGGCTGCTAAAGGTTTCCAGTTAAGTGGGCCAGAGGTCATTGTACTCCAAAAGAGATTGGTTCTCTTCTCCTTTTCCTAAATTTATCCTCTGTGTATTCTCTTAAACACTTCGATGTAA
The DNA here is from genome assembly GCF_000622305.1 of Nannospalax galili. Lineage (NCBI taxonomy): Eukaryota > Metazoa > Chordata > Mammalia > Rodentia > Spalacidae > Nannospalax > Nannospalax galili. The sequence continues at coordinate 644,811 of NW_008331836.1, read as the reverse complement.
GGCTATGATTTTGTAAAGAAAGCTCCAATTCACTGGACTCATGGGGTGCAAAAATAATTCAGCACAAAGTAGCTGGAGTTTTCAGGTCTGAGCACGTAGAGGTGTTCCATGTTCTCTTCCCTAAAAGGCAATTAGTAGTACAGCTCAGAAATTAGAGCTCAGTGTGCTCGATGGCTCCTGAACACACTTAGGCAGGGACTGTCTATTACTTATGGCAGTTCTTTCATTAGAGCAAACCTGTACTCTAGATTATGGCCCTTAGCAGAACTGGGTTTATAAAAGCAAATCTTTTTTTAAAAAACAGACTTGAAAGTTAACTCATCAAGTTACGATGATTTAAACCAAAACGTCTCCAGTAAGTATCCAATCTTGTCCTGGGCACAAGGATTTCTCCAGGTCACTCTGGGAATTTGGGATGGGCGGAGGTGAAATACCAGTCAACTAACTAAGCTAACCTTTCTGCCTGTGCCGTGCTATTATGTATAGAATAATTTCTTTCTCTTTTTCCTTTGAATTTGTTTTCCTCTTGCTTCCCAGAGGACTGTGTGGAGGACTATGCAGCATAGTGTAAGCACCTCTCTCATTCTTTTGTTTATCCCATTTGTCTTTTGTACAGTTGTTCTGGAACATTCCTGAGACACTCCCTCCTTCCCTTTCCCTTTCCACCTTATCTGGAGTGAGTTGACCACTACACAGGGTCGACTTGTTTCCTAGTTTCCTCTCTGCTTGGTATTTAAGGCTAACAATTGGTTTGTTTGTTTGTTTGTTTGTTTGTTTGTTTTTGGTATTCTTCCCTGGGGCAAGATTTCAGCCTAATCTTTGTGGAAAACTACCTCATTTGGTGGCTGATTTAAATTCTATTCTGTTCAGACTATTATTGTTTGCCTAAAAAAACTAGCCCATCCCGATAGACTATATTGGCCTTTTCTTCTTGTGCTGAGCAAATGATTACCTCGCTAATAATAAGAACAAACCAACATCAGTTGCCATGCATGAGGAGGTCATTTTTTGATTAACTGGCACTTAGAGAATTTAGGGAGTTAAGAAATAGTTTATGATATAAACTGTTTTCTCTCTGTGTATTTTTGTTGTTCCTATTTTAATTTATTGGGCTGTTATATTGTTGTTGATTGGTTTTTAGAGCATTCAGGAGGGAGTATTTGGACACTTTTTTAATTTGAAAATGGTTTATATTGGGCTGGGGACAAGAAGGTTATGTCGACTATTTACATTAACCAAAATAACCAGATAGTTGTCCAGTGTAGTTTTTCACAATGCTGTTTTGTAACAGTGGCATTCCTTCACGGGACCTATAACCTTAAACCTGGAATGTTGTACAAGTCTGTAATCCCAGTTCAAAACCAACCGGGGGCTACCAAGAGAGTTCAAGACCAGCCTAGGGCTATGTACCTGTCTCAGAAAACTATGTCCCTGTCCCAGAAAACCAAACCAAACAAAAATGCTGCAAAGAATGGTACCCTGCATGCTTTGTGAGTCAAGGAAAGAACATAGCTGTCACTGGAGGGGACATATGTATCCATCCAGCACTCCCATGACATTATGGTATTCTACATCCCCCCTCTCGCCTTAAATCTAGGTGGTACTATCTATAATATCACCTTTAAAATTCATTTTTTCAAAAGGAATGGGTCTCCTGAATAGTATTCCTATTAATCACCCAAGTCTGGGGCACTTTGAATGAAATAAGAGAGCCTAAGATGTAAATCTAGAACAGGAACTTTCTAGAAAGGCAGACCTAGAGGAAGAAACAAGGTAGACCAAGGACTCAAGGTATTAAATGGAGGACAAGAGGAGAAACTATGGCTGGGCAAGTTGGGTTTCTCTTAGTTTGGCCAAACAAATAGCTTGACTAGCTCCAGTTCAGGTAGTAGGTACCTGCCTTTCCCACACACTGCCTCAGCAATTGACCAATGCGACCTCAGCAGACAGTTGCATCTTCCTTCAGAGTGCAAGGATGAATATAACCACGTCATCACCTCTCGTCCACTGGACCTCCTTATCTAATTCCATCTTCATCTAGACTAAATATTAAAAGAACCAAATTCTATTTTGAATATGATTCTTCCAAAAAGAACTGTAACTTCTGTAATCCATTGGTTTGTCAGCAGATAGGTTATTAATAATATCACATACAAGCTGAAGTACTTGCAAAATGCCATGGAGATGTGTATTTGGGGACTGGGAAGTTACTTTGGTGGTAGAATGCTTGCCTAGGATATGCACACTTCAATCCCCAGCACTGAAACAACAACCAAAAAAAGGCATTTTTTTTTTTTTATTATTGCTTTGAAACAAAATGGACGAGGCAATAGCATTCTGGACTCATTTTCTCTCTGATGGTTAATACCATTTTCAGAGTAAAATGCTAGTCATAAAAATGTTCTTCCATGCCTCTTTGGAGCCATTCGGATGAGATTTAGGAAGCCTGGTTGTAAGGATTGGGAAACAGTTGTTCATTTCAAATTGCCATGGCCTTTCATTGCACCTCAAAGGAGCCTGCATCCTGCTAGCTTTGCTACTTTGCATTTCAAAAGGATGTCGGGCTGTATTTAAGAAACTGCTTTATTTTCTAGAGGTTTGGCCACTCTCTTTAGAGGGTTGGAACTGGTACTTCCTACTTTCTATCTAATCCCCCTTCCTGCATCTTTGCTTAGCCTAAACAAGAAAAAATAAAACCTTCCCAATAACAGTAAACTAGATTCTCCATATTTGTTTCTGAAAGATGAATGGGTCAAAACTAGGTTGGTTTTCGGCCTCTGCTGCAGCTGAATAAATTATCCCTCATTCACCCCAGCAAACAAATGGCCACCACTCAGTCCACATCAGAACATGAACTTCGCAATCTTGCCTGAACCTGCTTTATCTGTTTGCTGCAAGCCCCCACTGAGCACACCCCAGTTTCACTTTCACCCTTGGTAATAACAGCAGCAAATGCAGTGTGCTTTCATAGCTGAGGAAAAATCAAGAAATTTGAAAACCAACTTATTCAGTCTCCATTCCCTGCTGTTCTCCGGGCAACATAAGCAGCATGTGGTTGCAGGGATGGGGCCTGACACCATTCATGAGGTTTGTACTTGATTGGACCCAAGTGGGGGCTCTCAGAAGACACCCATATAAAGGCATGACTTATCTCCAGGATATGCTGCTTAGTCTGTGGGTTTGAAGGATGCTCAAACCTAACTCAATGGTGAGCACTGCTGGAAACCGGGACAAACTGCTGCTCTTTATGTGGATTTCTTAGCTCCTACCAATAGGCAGTGGACTATTTTTTACCTACTGGGAAGCTCTTCTTTCAGTCATGTGGAAAAATAGTAAAAATAGAAGGAACAGGCTTTTGTTGCATGGGCTTATGTGCTACCGAGAGAAAGAAGATAAACCACAGATATAACTTCCTGGGAGACACAAGTCTCCGTCACTGCCTCAAGACATGGTCAGAGAATCATATAGATCCCAACAAGGATATAAAAACATGCCACAGGTTTGAATGGAGAAAAGTTTTGCACACTTTATACTCAGTATGAGTGCTCTAAAATCAATCTTGAGACTGATTTTATTTAATTTGCTGAAAAAAACAAGACCTTTGCTAACTCTGGGTTAAACTATCCTCTATCCTAATAAACACAAATAAAAGCTTTGGTGACCTCCAGACTCAAACAAGGACTGCTACTAGATTTGGGTCTATTTTATAAGATTGTCAATATGTTTATTTTCTCCTTCAGACTTTAAGATTTCTTTCAGAATTCCTAGACTTCAGCTAAAACTCAAATTGATGTATTTTATAGTTAAAATCAATCCACAAATGTATTTATCGAGTTCTTCTCTGTTGCAAAGCACTTAGTAAAACTTGCTGCCACGAAAGAGCTCCATCACAGTGCAGAGTTAGTGCTGGTGTCATCAAAAACAAGGGGGTACTGCTCACAAAGACATGGCTTTTCAAATCAGTTAGACATGCTCTGTCTAAATGGGAATAGTAGCTAGTATAAAGTGTCCTAAATCATTAGAATAGAGTAAATAGGAATTTGATTTCATAATCCATGATAGACTACACCAAACAAAATGGAGAAGGAATATTAACAAACAAATAATCATTGACAAAATATGCAAATTGAAAACATTAAACATCTGTAGCATCCTCAGCATAGGCCATGTCTAATAGTTCATTTTCTCTTAAGTTAGAACTTTCTGCCCGAATCTTGAACAAATTAAACAGGAACATTGTTGGCAGTTATAAATTAGTCAGATGAAAAAGCCCATCTGCCCACTCGTTCGCACTATCTGTCCTATATCAAAAGATGAAATTGGTGTTTCAGTGAATTGATTACGAAAAGCTGAACAGGTGAGCCACACTAAACTGCTCAAATTAAAAATATTTGTTCATGTGACACATCAGTTGACACAGACCTTTTATTAAATATTGCACAGCTTAAAGAACCTTTTTCTTGTCATGGAAAACCTGCAGTAATTTTTCTCCCAAGCTGTCTGAGATATTTGCTCCACAACTCCCCAATGTGATGTTCATGTTTATGAAAGATAGAACTGAAAAAAAAGGGATATTTCATAAATACAAGTTTTGATATATTTGCTGTATAATCAATCAGCTTTTAACCGACTCTGGAATACATTTTAAAGCACTGGGAATTTGGCTATTCCCACAACATACTTTGGACAGTCTTTACTGCTGGCAATAAACCTCAGGCATAAACATTGTAGAGAAAGCCAGATGAAAAGAAACTCGCTTCAGTAAAAATTGACTTACTTCTGTAAGTGTTAAAGGTAGAAAGACACCTGCAATACGTAATAATTTTATTACTTAAGCTTATTCATGGTCATTATCATCAAAGGCGTGGCTTCACGGGTATTTCTTACAACTTAAAGACTGGTTAAGCCATTTAAAAATAAAAAGCCAGGTTGAGAGAAAATGTAGGAACTAGGAGCCCCTCTACTATATTGTTACCTAACAAAGAATTGGGGTGGGGGTGGGTTTGTATAATATCTTTAGACTTTTTTGCAATGCTGTATTGATCTGGAAAAACCAGAGTAAACAAGATTATGCCTACAAGGAACCACCCATAAGAGCATACAATTACAGGTTTATTTCTTGTTAGTGCCAAGTACCTGCTGCAGACTGACTGTGGGTCTGTGGCACCCTTCATCCAGGCCCGTAGGTGACAGGGCAGCCATCATTGGTACTTCACATAGTTGGGGAAACTGACGATGTGTAAAGGTGGCTGTTAAGTGTCTTCACCTGGAAGGAGTACGTCATCCTGTTCATGTCTCACTGGCTGAAGTGAAATGAATCATGTGTCCAAGTAAGCCTTCCGAAGGACAAGGAGGGTAATATCAGCATGTGTCTTACATAGATGGAAAATAAGCATATTGTGACAGCAGCTCAGTCAACCACAAACAGTATGACCAAATCAAGAGTTTTTTCTTCTTTTTTTATTCTTTTTATATTTATTTGAGAATTTCATGCATGTACAAGTTGTGTTTTGGTGAAATCTACTCTTTCCCTCCAACCCTTCCCATATCCCACCCCAGTTAAGATTTTAAACTAACAATCTACTTTATTATACTGAGACCCTAAGACAAAACTTATTTGGGGGGGTGATACAGATCAGTCACTTATTCATTCAAGAAATATTTGTTGAATCTAAAATTAGCCAAGTATAGGTGACTAGAACAAAATCAGAGTACACAATACCTTAGAAGATGGTGTGGCACTACCATGTCACATTACAATGACCTGAATAAAACAGCCTGACTTTTATCTTAGCTTTTAAGAGTGGGCTCAAACTCAGAGGACACCTGTTCCCCCAAGTATCTCTTGGAACTGTGCCCTGGAACTATGATCTGGAAAGAATTCTTTGAGTCAGGCCTCACCCATAATTTTATTCAAAATCATTTCTCCAGCTTCAATTGGGGAAGTGCAAGCTTGGGCCCACCCTTATCTTCCCTAGTTTTAGAATATCTCATACATACATCCTTTCTCAATCTTCATGTTGCCAATGAGAATACCTTTCAGCACTTTGATATGTTAATTCTCAAGTATATCCACGTTCATTCATTATTTTTGGGGGTGGTGTAACAAATTGAGGTTCCCAAGTCATAAGATCACATGGTTCAGTGAGTTTGCCAAAGTTAATTAAAAGTCATTAGTCCAGATTATGTTCATTTTATAAGTAATTCCTATAAGATGGCAAACATAATTATCTATAACTTAGATCAGAACACGCCCTGAAGACTTTTATATAATGAACTAACCCTTTTATGTGCCTTAGAAAGAATGAACATGAAAAGAAAGATAAGGAGGCAGGTATGTAACTCAGTGGTAGAGTGCCTTTCCTAACAAGGCCTTGAGTTCGGTCCCTGGCACTGAAAAAAAAAAGTGTGCATTGCCCTAGCACGCCAGCATCTTTCTGAGTCAGGTGGATTTTAAGCATCAGATGCTATGATGCCTACCTGAACTTTGAGTCAATCATGAGTCAATCACAGCATGGATGTCTCACCCCAAATCTGAAGATAATTTCTCAAAGAAGGATGTGAAAGTTGCTGCCAGTGAGTAGAAGAAAAGTGGTACTAGAGGAACAGAATAAGCCAAGACTTTTTATTACTGGCATTTAAACATCTTTCAGACCTTACAATATATATTTTCAATGCAGCTGCAACACTGCAGACCATGAGTTCCTCTCTGATGTGACTTCATGTCATGTCTGCTTAGGTAAAGCAAATTTTTCTGTTCTTCTCCTTTCTGGGTCAATCTGGTTGGAGTAAATCCAATTGTTCACCCTTTCTCACTCTTTCAGACATCATCAGTTAAGATTGTCGAGAATTCGCGGCTCTGGAACCTGCCCTTGTCTTCTTTTACAATATCAGTTTATTTCTGAGCAGCATTCATGAAGGAGAACACTTTTTACAGGTTAATCGGGGAAACTGCAGTGGCTGACAGCAACAGCAAACGTATCGATTGCAATGAAAGTCTTGGGAATGTGTGTGCCATTGGCTTCTTCGTGGAACCATTTGCAAAATCGGAGAGCCTTGATTCAGCTGGAAGAAAAATTACAATACCAATTCATAAATTATTTATGTGTAATGAGGCAGGAAACCAATGACTTTGTAAGTTTTATTCTAAGGGATTTTGACCTCAGAAAACTCCCCAAAGGAGCAGGCATTCATTTCAGTGAAAAACACTCATCTCTATACTTGAAAAGCTGAGCATTTCCATGCTGGCTCTTTTGTAGTTCCTTGAGAGCCAGGGAAAAAAAAGGAGGGGCTGGAACAGCTCTGGGAAGAAAACAGACAGCAAACTGCTTTAATTGATCTCCTCACATAAAATCCAAGGACCCAGAGTCTGTCTACATGGCAAATGCCCCAAAACAAGATGTGTGCCCAAGAAATGGGTCTAGTTACTTGGAAAAAATCTAATCTTCTGTATACAGCAATCTTCAAGAAACAAACGCTGTTTCATTAGAACTCTTCATCCCCATCATCTCTTTAGTGAGAGTTTCTTAATAAAGGGAAACCAACTGGTTACTATTAGAAAAAATAATAAACAATTTCTGGTCAGTGAGATGGCTCAGCAAGTAAAGTCACTGGATGCCAAGCCTGACCTCCTGAGTTCAATCCCCAGAACCCACATAAGAGAGAACTGACTCCAACTTGTTCTCTGACCTCCCTACACATATTGTGTGTGGCACATGTACACACACACACACACACACACACACACACTTCAGTAAATAAATGTAATTGAACAATATTTTTTTGAAGTTCCCCTTCTCCACTAGCTTTTTGTCTACAATTTGATTATATGTGTAGATGTAGACTTTTGGTTTATTTTGCTCAGGACCTACTAAGATTTGTGAATCTGATGACTTTTGTCACTATTCTGGAAAATTCTTAGTCATTATTTCTTGAAGTACTGCTTCAACCTTGAACTTTCTCTACTCTTCCTTCATGAAACTGGTTCTTGCTCTGCCTCCTCTTTGTTGCTTAACCTTTCTTAGTGTCTTGCTACACAGAGAATAATTTATTTAGCTCCCCATTTTGGTTGATTAAAATTTTCTTCCATTAAATCTCCCATTAATTTCCCATTAAATTCTCCCATTCTCAATGACTGATTGGCTGTTAATTTCTACTACATATTTACTTATTTTCACATATGCTGGGCCCTAGGTTGGACAGTCTCTTCTCATTTTCACATTCCTCATTCTACTTTCCCCATTTTAAATACATTTATTTTGTACTTTCAATATTTAAAGAGTTTGCAGATTCTTACAAATAATACTTTATTTCTTTGTTAATATTTTATGTGTTTCCATTCTCCCCATCCTCACCCCCTCTGTGCATGTGCGCACATGCGTGTGCGTGTGCGTGTGTGTGTGTGTGTGTATTTATATTCCTTTAAACTCAATCAACAGAAATTCTTTTGGGCCTATACTGAAGATTATTTCCACTTTACTCTGCACTAAATAAAGATTTCTCCTTTAGACTCCCAGTAGTATTTGCTGGGGCACTGATGCAGGATTGTCCCCTAAAGCCTTACTGTAGTAATTTTCTGTCCCTTTCTCTGCCCTAAAAATGAATTAAAGCCACAGCTGAAGACCATCAAGGTCTGTCTTTCTGGCAAAAGCCAACCTCTGTCCTAGAGTCTCATTTTCATTTAGCTTCCACTTTCTGACCAATTCATAGACTCCTTTAAAACATAATTTCTGTATTTTATGTGGTAGTGTTCATTGGTTTTAAGAGGAGCTGTCAGGGGAGGCAATGTTTGATACCTCCCAGGAAATGCACGGGGAAGCACACGTTTTCACGCAGGGCAACTTTCCCACCAATTATGTATTAAGATCCTTTGACCCTGTGTGGTATGAGACTATTTTACATTAGCGCATAGTAACAGTCAGTTACTCAGGTTCCCTGTTTCTGAAGATCATTCTAGAAAATGCTGTTCCATTGGGCCACATGGTAGTTGGTGTTATTGGCTAACACTGTTCCAGATACCTCCCTGAACTTCTGGTCCAGGAAGTCCATAGCCCCATCTCCACAGCTCTAAAACCTCCAAACTTGAGCCTCTTGACCCAAGTCCCTCACAGGAACAAGGTCATACAAAGTTTTCTCTTGAGACTGAGGCTTTGGGTGCTAGAAACACCTCTAGAACTCATTGCTCATGGTTTTCTCTATGAGTAATTTTAACTAAAAGATGCCACAATTCACTAGAGCTGCTGACCATTACAAATGTAAACTCAAGTATACCCTTCATGATGTCTCTGTGTTGGCACCTGGAAAGACCCTTCTCCATATACTTATCAATATAGGCCAAGTGGGCAAAGAGAATAGCAAACAGAGCAAGGAACTCTGGAGTGTCTGGTAGAGGGCATTGAAGAACACCTTCTAGGGCTGATGGTCTTCATCCAACTACTTAATTGGTTGCTTGTGTGGAGTATGGTGATTACAGTGATTTCAACCTAGTTCAAATGGATCTTTCACTCAACAAGGTGTATTTTCTAAAAATTGCCTCTGTAGGTGATTCTGGCATTGGGCAAGCATCATAGAGTGCATATACTCCAGTCCAGATAGTCTTGGTCAGTTATTTCACATGGTGTTTTGATGCAATCAAGACACACATGAAACACAAGATGCATGAGGTTGCTGCCAACCTCACATGGCTTACTGTTTTATGGTAAGCTTTAATTATACATTTTAAAAAGTAGACTCTAGGGGTCTGGAGAGTTGGCTCAGGGGTAAGAGTACTGGCTGCTCTTACAGAAGACTCAGGTTCGAATCCCAGGACCTACATGGTGGCTAATAATCATCCCTGACTCCAGTTTCTAGGAATCTGACACCCTCTTCTGGCTTCCATGGGCACTACAGGACACAGGTGCACTTACATACACACAGGCAAAACACTCATACATATAAAAAAAATTAAGTATTTTAAAAATAAATAAATAAAAAGTAGACTCTAAAATAATTAGAAAATATTTTGTGATAAATACACAAGCCAGAAACATAGTTGTTTACTATCACTGTCAATGATGTAGACTGCACATAATTGTGTTTGCTGCACATAATTGTGTTTGTTGTCTTTTATACAACTGACAGCACAGTAGCTTTGTTTTTAGAAGCATGACACAAACTTGTGAGAACACTTGAGCTACAGGGTTCCAGTGTCAGCAGGTCACAGGAACTTTTCAGTCATTATAATCTTATGGAACCAGCCTCATACACTGTAGCACAGTGTATTAAACTCTTCTCTCATGTGTAGTGCAAAGTCAGCACTTCCACATCTGCAGTTGGCAGTTGTTCCCACAGACCACTCAACAATTTGCCTTGGCCCAACTTCTGGGCTAGTGCTGGTTCATGTGAAGTGCCTCATATGTGTTGTTACGGTTTGGGGATTTAAATGTCCCTCAAAGGCCCATATGCCAAAGGCTTGTGGTGATACAGGAAGGTGGCAGATACAGTGGAACACAGGTGCGGATGCAGGTGATGATGCAGGTATAGGAAGCGGGATATGGTGGAAGGATGGTGAGACATTAGGCTGTGCCCTTGAAGAGGATACTGGGACCCCAGCCTCTGCTCTCTCACTTTCTCCCTCCCTCTTTCTCTCTCTCACCCCTCCCTCCATCTCTTTTTCACTCCCTCCTGCTCTTTCACAACAGCCAGGAGATGAGCAGATCTCCTTTGCCACATTCTTAATCTATGATATTCTGTGCCATAGCAAAAGGGTCAAAAGGCCCAAAGCAAAAGGGTCAAGTGACCAAAGGCTGAAATCTCTAAAACCATGAGCCAAAATCAGCCTTTCTTCCTTATAAGATGGTCAGCTCATTTTGTCACAGGAATAGAAAGCTGACTAACACATATGCTAGCTGGATGGACTGGCATGGATCACTAATGTATTTCATTTCTTTCGTTCATTCCCTGACACAGACAGGTAGAAAAGCTGAGCTATGTTTGGCTTCATCAAACCTGCTGCTGTGTTGTCCAAATGAGAACTATGAGACTGAAAAATAGTCAGCCCACAGTTCAGCCCCACTGTCCCTAATCATGCCCTTGCTCTCCCTCTCACCCCTGTGTGAGGGTCCTGCCCCACCCCACCAGAAGCATACATGTTTTAGCTTTCACATATTATAGGCTTTGGAAGTACACAGAGTTCCACATTAGGAATTTCTTAACCCTCCCTCATTTTCTGATCTGTGAAAAAACCTCTCAAATATCTGTAAAATAATGACATGAAGCAATAAGTTTAATGACCCTAGCAGAGCCATGGTCTATGTTAAACCTAGTTGTTATTACAATTGTTAATAGGAACAAAAATAGATTAATACTGGCTGTTTTCAGCTTTATTAATAAATATGAACAGCACTTCAGTTGGAAGATTTCAGGTGTATGATGGGATGTGAGTTTAACACAAGCCTGCACGTAAAAAGCCTCTGCCCTAGCCTTTGGTCTGTACTGGAAGTACCAAGTTTACCTTCATGGTTCAGCATGGAAGGTGAGCCCAGGCTAGGTGTGGTAGGGCTGGCCGCTGAGTACTGGAAGCCAGTGGACAGTGGATGTGAGTGAATCCTGGCATCTCACACGGTTGTCACATAACGTAACACTGGAGCTTCTATAAGATACAGTCACAGAGCAAGCTTACTATGAAATGTCCCGGGGTGCACATTTGAAAAGCTGAAGAGACTCGAGTTATATGAAAGTATTCAGGAAGGACATAGCTAAATGGTGGATGAAAATAACCTAGAGCAGTGATGGCACAGAGAGAGGCAAGGGACTCATTGTTGAGAGCAGTGTGCAGGCCTGTGGCCTCATGTCACCGCCCAGGACTGCTGCTGAAAGGCTTTTGAAAGGACATTAGAGCCAGGCCATGTAGAAATACTGGCAGAGGACATGAAAAACCCAAATTAGGTGGCAGAAATAAATGTGAAGGTGAAATGCATTTAAAATAGTCCTTCAAAAAAACCTCGCTTGAAGGTGAACACCAGGGACACATCTCTGACTATAATTTACCTGCACAATGATCAGTGCTTTGAGAACAGATTTGACTACGAGACTGACAAGAAGAATCTCGCAACTATTTTTGTCTTCCCCCATCTTCACCGCCTTCCCTTTAAAGTAACAGGACAGACAGAGGCACAACATTGAGACTAATGGCACAAGGACAGGAAACATAGGAGCCACAACAAGAACCCAGGCTTCCCATTTCTCTGGATTCATGTTCATCTGATTCGCTTGTCTATCTGTCTTATAAAATAGAACTGGGCTCCACACTGAAGCAGGATTTGCCTCACAGGCTGTCCTGGAGTCACAAAGTCCAAGACAAGAGACTGCACATATGTCAAGTGCTCCCAAACTGACAAAAGGTTTGTATAGTTCTGCCTTTTTGTGAAGCTTGAAGCAGCCAAGACCAGCATTCATTTGGTGTTTCCCATGAGGGTACTCCTGGGCCTAGTTCCCTTCCCTGGGGCCTAATGCTACATTCTTACAGGGTCTATGATATGTCTACCATCACCAAAGGTCAACCTAGAGGAGACAGAAAACATTTTCGTGGGTTTACTGCTATTTTGTCCTGTGGGCCACAGTGCTTCCACACTGTGGGAAGAGAGAAAGAGATGGAAACAGAAACAGACAGAGAGACAGAGGGAATCGGAGACAGAGAGGCAGAAAATGTGGGATTTTCCTTTCTGATGCTAGGACACGTTTTAGAGCCCAGAAACTTCACAAAATCTATGATAAAACCTGGAAAAGAGGACTGACTGCTCACTCACTTGTTCGGCTAACAGGGAGTCAAAGAAGGGATCTTGGGGAGCAGTGGGGCCAAGGGGCAGTGGGGTTCAAATGCCAGTGACTGTTGGGAGTGCTCCCAGAACCGTAAACCAACTCTGCTCCTCAGTTTGCTTCTCATTAAATTGCTGTACTGTTCTCAAAGGCTGCTGATTATGGGGATTTGGGGTTCAAAGTCCTCATTTGTGAGTTCTCCCTAGTGTTATCAGTCATGATATCTTTTCTTAAACTGTGGATGAGGAGTAAAAACTATGGCCTATTGATCGAAAATGATGAGGCTTTCAGTACAGGTTATTTTAAATGCCCCTGGGAGCTTTAAACAGCCCCTCCAGGATTACTGACTTTGGATTGAAATCCTTCTGAAATATTTTTGTCTTCTGTGTGTCCAAAGGATTGCATTATCTTGCTTTGTGGTCAGCCCCTTTCTAACCCTTCTTCGTCACCATGACTCAGGCAGCATTTTGGTTTACCAGCAACTCTGTCGCCTTGGGCTGGTTCACTTCAGCCTTAGAACATGACTGTGAGTTCTGGTAAACAGAGCATGATGCCAGCAGGAGACCAGGCCCTTCGCTGCTGGCATGGCCTTCTTCCTCACCACAAATGTGGATATCTTCCTCAAGATGGTCACATGAGTTATAGAGGAAAACAGCACTGAACCAGCCATGCAGTGGCCATGGCTACCAGGGAAAACAATCCAGAATGTGTGTTCTGCATTCTGGAAGAAAATGACCATCCATTTAGGCCAAGATATTCACTCTCAACATTCAGCAGTAAAATGACCAATCCCCAAATCACAGGGCTCAGGGCCAAGACAGGTTCTCTGCTCCTTGATTTCCAATCCAGTAACATACCTAATCACGAATTTTTAAAATAATGCCATGCCAGTCAGACATGGTGGCATGTCTTTGATCCCAGTACTCAAGAGGCAGAGGCAGGTGGATCTTTGTGAGATGGAGGCCAGCCTGGTCTACATAGCAAGTTCCAGGCCAGCAGGGTTACAGGGAGCTCTTGTTTCAAAAGAAACAGACAGAAAATACTAATAATGCCATGTTGGTTGTAATAAGCATTTTTTAATTCCGTTTTTCTTCTGCTAATATCAGGAATTTGGGGAATATGTATGGCTTACATATGTATTAATATCATATACTAGTATATTATATATATATATTTATAATGAAGAAAAACCACAAATCTACAAAGAAAACAAATAAAGGAAAAGTAAACTCAAACTTGCTGTATTCAATATTCCTTGTCACAAAGAAAGTCTTTGGGAGAACTAAAGAGACGGTTCAGTAGTTAAGAGGGTATACTGCTCTTGCAGAGGACCTGAGTTCAGTTCCCAGCTCTGGGAATAGAGGATCTGATGCCCTCTTCCAGCCTCCAAGGGTACCTGCACTCACATGGATGGGGCCGGCGGGGGCGGGCACTAAATAAATATTTTTGAAAATAAATGCTTTAAAGCAATTTTTGATTCATGGTAAAACCTCTGCCCTCCATCCCCTACCCCCACCACACACAGCGCCCCCTGCTGTCACTAGGTAATGTGTCTTCCTCGCAATCAACTACATTGGCTATCTTTTCCATATGAGTCTGTGCAAATCAGTTTTTGACAACTTGACATAAACTAGAGACACCTGGGAAGAAGGAACCTCAGTTGAGGAATTTCCTCCTCCAGATTGGCCTGTAGCTATGTCTGTGAGGCATTTTCTTAACTGATAATTGATACAGGAAGGTTCAGCCCACTGTAGGTGGTGAGCCGGGGTAGGATCAGAAAGGTAACTGAGCAAGCAAGGGGGAGCAAGTCAACAAGCAGCTCCATGATCCATGCTTCACTTCCTGCCTCCAGGTTCCTGCCTTGAGTGCCTGCCTGACTTCCCTTGGAAGTACAAGATGAAATAAACCTTTTCCTCCCCAAGTTGATTTTGGTCTGTGTTTTGTCAAAGCAACAGAAAGCAAACTAAAACAGGATCCATTTTAAGTCAGCTTCTACAAGGAATTCTGTCTACATGGTCTCATTTTCTACTAAAAACATAGATAATGGGATAAGGCAAAAAGTGGGATTGGGGTGGGGAGTGTTGACAGAAATGAAGAAGGTTACCAAGGTACCACAGGACTTTACAAAACACAGTCACTCAGTCCTTCCTCCTCTCATGAGACCATCTACAAACACAAGCCTGGGGGAAGGGGGGGGTCTTCCTCAGCTCCCATGCTATCTTATTAACAATCACTTTCTCACAGCAGAGTCAGACTTACAGTCTGACCACCTCCAGGGTCTGTGTAAGTCTAACTTACAGTCTGACCACCTCCAGGGTGTCTGTGGAACACCCGCATTCTGAGGCACAGACACAGAAGTGGGTTATTTCTTCCTATTCATCACGATTTCATACACAATAATTTTAGAACCCAGGCCCCAGTGCTTTTTTCTGGGCAGGGCTGTTTGTATAGCTGTAGCAGTTTTACAGGCCATATTTGTGGTAGTGTTGTCCCCGAGGTCAGCAAACTGCCTTGTGTGGGGCTTGGGGACTATTGGAATTTTGCAGAGATCATTAATTACTGAACACCTCATCATAGATGTTTCCCTCAGCTTAGTTCTAAAGGCCTCTTGTAGCACTTCCCCTGTTCTTTCCAGACTTGTGTTTCCCACCCCATAACTACCACACAGCTGGGGCTTCTCCCATGAAATTCTAGGCTACAACACAAGAAATGGAGTGTTTTCATATCACGGTTCATTTCCTACAAGTCAGTACAAAAATAAGAGCAAAACGTTCTGAAAATGCCAAGCACTTGGAGGGAAGTCTGCTCCTCTGGGGCCCCTTCACGTCCATTCCACCACCCCTCCCTACTCTATTCAGATTGTCCCTTTTACAGGAACACTAGGTGGTCAGACTGGCTGGAAATAGAGATCCAAACATGAGTTTATGAGACATTCTTAAATCTGTTCCGTTATTAACAAAATGTATCTCACCAAGTCAAAAAACTATCAGCACGTCTCATCAAGCAATACAAATACAAGTGGTTCTACCTACTCACCTCTTCCCTAAATAGCTCAGGCACCTCCTTTTCTTAGGGCAGAGGAGATCCTTGCTAAGAGGTTTCCTACCTGTGAGTAGCTGAGCCACACTGCATACTTAGGGATGTTAAAATTGACTTCCCTATCCACACATAATTCCTCACCTGTGTGAGTTTCATTGGGAAGAAATTAGCAAAGGCTTACCTTCCCTGCCTGCTAGAGATGTGGTACTACAAAGTTCAGAGTTGTAGAAACAACTGTCTTTGTTTCTATTAAGAGCCTCTCTGCCCACTAGATCAGCATTCTGACTATATAAGAGTAGATCACCTACATCACATGCCCATTACAATATTGATTCCAGCGGATGATCCTAGAGGTACAGCAAATTAGCCAAGGAGGACCAAGGGTAACAAATCTGTATTTGTGTGCATGTATGTATGTGTTGGATATGTGTACATGTGTGTATATACATATGAACATGTGGAGGACAGACGTCAAAGTCAGGTGTCTTCTTTAATTGCTTTCCACCTTAGTTTTTGAGGCAGAATCTCTCACTGAACCTAGAGCTTGCCAATTCCACTAGACTGGCTGGTCAGAGCACTCTAGAGATCCTCCTGTCTCTATCTTTCCAGTGCTGGGATTGTAGATACATACCACACCTTCTGGGGATCTGAACTTGGGTCTTTGTGCTTGCATAGCAAACACTCCACCGACTGAAGCTGTCTCCCCAGCCCAAAATCTATATTTTTAACAAACTCTGCAGATAGATGCTGCCAACCATGCTATTTTCATCTCTGCGTTCCCATGACCAACATGTTCCAGGGATGGTTCTTGGAAGAATGACTATTGTATTAGATGTGTATAAATGACCTCATGGCTAATGCATGGTAGAATTCATCCTAGAGCAAGTCCTCCAACATGGGCAGGAAAAGCTAAAGTCAGATTTCTTGGCAATGCTGGATTGAAGCTGTGTTTTCTGGCTGCCTCTGGTGTGGGTCTCACTAATGTCTACTACAATCTTGTATCATTGTCCTGACTTTGTTGGAGACAAATTCACAGAGAGGCCCCCACAGAAGGCAGCAGCATGGCCCTGCCTCCTACAGGTCTTTCTAGGAAGAAATTGTATGTAAATGATAGCTAGGGAACACTCTTTCTGAACACCCTGTTGTGCATCTACTACATTTGGCATTTTCCTATCAGAGAACAGAGGAGGCTCATTCAGTTGATAAGCAGACAGCCTTAAGTGGTGCTAAACTTAGAGTGGGGAGCAAGGATTCTAGTCCTACTTTAGGCCCTGCAGCCATGGGTAGCCACAGACAGGACTCATCCCCTACCTTACTGAGACTTGGAGGCACACCTATAAACCAAGGAGTGAACTGTAGAGGTTCAGCATTCCTTGTAAAACCCCATCATGAGCTTTGTGGGAGTGAGGGACATATGCACAGTGACCCATCTAGGTCTGACCAGCACATCCTCCAGATCCTGAGAAAGAAGACTGGAGATGAACACCAGTCTGAGCGAGGTTGATGATTCCCTTCCCGCAGACACTGCAGGCCTTGAGGTTTTATGTCCTTGTCAGAACAGGTGGTTAGTGGCTTTTAGTGAATGTCTCATATTTCCTTGTTACCCAAAAGAGAGTCAGAAACGAGTAGAATAAACAAACAAACGTCCTCAGGAATATCCCATAAGAATTGAGGTGGAGAAAAGTCATGCTTGAATTTAAGGCTCTAAAAACATTTGGCCAAATGTTCAGTTCCCCCGTGTGTTCAATGCTATGAATTTTCACATGAGCTCACAGTGTTCCCAGGACCCACCATTCCCCAGGTCCCTCACGTCCTCTACCTACAAGGAACGATTCCCAGCAGCAGATCTACACCTCAGTGTCCCAAACAGCTGCCACGTTGCTTAGTCTGGGGGACATCCAATTCCTCTCTCAGAAGAGAATCACACCTTCACTTCCTCTTTGAGGAAGCATGTCCTAAATTACACAGCCAAGGTCTTCAACCCAGGGGGAGTTTATTCTCTACAGGATCTGCCAAGAAAGAAAAATTATCAGATCTCAAACAATTATAGTTAAACAACTGTGCAAATCTCATTGAAATTCATGTGTTTCTACATGAAAACTGATTCCCACTGTCACTCTTAGATCAGGTGCCTTTAAGGAACACAGAAAATATTGGATTGTTCAAAATTTTCCCCAATGTTTTTCCTCTTCCTCCTCCTCCTCTTCTTCTTCCTCTTCCTCCTCCTCCTCCTCTGCCTCTTCTTCTTCTTCCTCTTCCTCTTCCTCTTTTTACTTTAACTTTGGTCTTATATGGGACACAATCACTGGGTCAGAAATTCTGCCCATTTACACAAACATGACATTTTGAACCCCCCAAGAGGCAGAAAGGAAGCCAAAATGTGATTACTCAGGCTCTAAAATTCTATCACACAGTGCTTCATCAAGGCAGCTAAAGGTATTAGACATTTCTGAACTTAAACATGCCTTCCAGGGATAGGGGGATGGCTCAGTGGGTAAGGCACTTGCTGAACAAGCATGAAGTCCAAATCTGAATCCTCAGAACCCTTGTAAATCTGGGCATGGTAGATTCACCTATTATCCCAGTGTTCCCACAGCAAGCTGAAACAGGAGCCTCCCCAGAAGCTCTTGGGCCAGCTAGCCTGGCTTACAGAGCAGCAAGTGACAAAGAGACCCTTGTTTCAAGCAAAGTAGGTGAGGACTATCACAGGAGGTTGTCATCTGAGTGACCTACACATACATCATACACACATATCACATGCACATGTATGTATACACTGTACACATACAAAGAGATAGAGAAACGCAGATTAGGTATAGGTAGATATACACACCTGCCGTGTTTCTTGGAGAAAGATTCACAAGAGGAACTTGTACACAGGGGCAAAGCAACATGCCCAGTTCCCTCCTCCATCGAGGTTCCCTCAGTCAGCATCAATATCAATCTTCCCTTCCCACTTCTTCTCCTCCTCATATTTGCTGTTGTTAGGAAGAATATGAAAACCGTATCCATGTTCCACCTGCCTATGAATAACTTCTAGGCGCATTTTCAAAGCTCATGAGGCAAGCAAGGCTTTCTCCTCATCTAAAACCCCTGACTAGAACTGGCCAAGTGACTTTGGACAGTAAGTTCATTTCTCTGAGCTTGCAACATAGCAACCCTGAGTCTGGACTGTACGTTAATATCATCTGAGACTTGGTTCCATTGATGCTGGTACATTTGGTTCATGGGTGACCCATTGTATTAGTTATTTTTCTGTTGCTGTGATAAGACACCATGACCAGGGAAACTTATAGAAGAGTTTATTTGAGCTTATGGTTCAAGGATAAGGGTCCATAATGGCAGGGAGGCATGGAGGAAGTAGGTGGCCAGAGGAGAAAGTTGAGTGTTCACATCTTCAAGCAGGCACAGGAAGCAAAGAGCAACAGGAATCTTACTACGCTTAAGAACTCTCAAAGCCCACCCCGAGTGACAAGCTTCCTCCAGCAGGGCCACACCTCCTAAAGGCTCCATTCACATCTTCAAGCAGGCACAGGAAGCAAAGAGCAACAGGAATCTTACTAGGCTTAAGAACTCTCAAAGCCCACCCCCAGTGACAAGCTTCCTCCAGCAGGGCCACACCTCCTAAAGGCTCCTTGATCCTCCCCAATAGCACCACAAACTGGAAACCAAGTGTCCAAATACTTGGAGCCTTTGGGGACATTCTTATTCAAAGCACCACACCCATGCATCTGTATTTGGATAGCCAAGATTCCTACCCACTGCTCTACATCCTGATCTTTCAAAATGAAGATCTTTGACTAGTCTTGCCTGTTCACCCATTTAAAATAAAGATACTTAGTTTACCTCAGACCTACTACTATCAGAATCTGCATTTAACCAAGGCCCCAGGTGATACACAGGTATATTACAGTAGAAAAAACACAACTCCAATTCTCCCCCTGTTAAAGGAGGGTCATAATGACCTGGTGCAGAGCTTTGCTTTCCATGATTTTCCCTGTGTAATCTCAGAAGGGACAGAGGAGAAGCTGCATATGCAGCATATCCGAGGATGTTGGCCTGTTGCACAAAGTGCTCTGTGACTTGGTGGGTGTGCAGGGGGTGGTAAAGTGTTCTATGATGTCACATCTGAAGAAGCTGAGTGTTAACAGGGAAAGAGCCATACAAAATGGTTCTAGAAATTTCATACTTTCCTTTGATCTCAGAAACAGTACCTCCTTCTAAATATTTAATAAAATTTGCCTCCTTTCTCACTCACGTTTTAATTTGATTTGGGGATTCTACATTCTCTCTACCTGGAAAACTGATTTGAGGAACTGTGTGAAGTATTTGCTACAGTAGGACTTAGGTAAGCCCAAGGCTTGAGTCTTGGACTCAGACAAGTTTGTCTGAAAGCATTACAACCCTATTTTTAACTTAATAATTTTCAAAAGATTTTTACTTCAATTTTTTAATTATGAGGATTTGTATATATGTATGTGAACACATTCACATAAGTGCAGGTGCCCATGAAGGCCAGAAGAGGGCATCAGATCCTCTGGAGCTGGAGTTGCAAGATCTGAGCTGCCTGATGTAGGTGCCAGGAATCAAACTCCTATCTTCTGCAAGAGCAATATGTGCTCAGAACTTCTGAGCCATCTCCACAGCCCCAGAAAACCTGTTTTCATGAAGTTGATCAGAGTATAGTCATGCATATTCATTTCCGTGTTTAATGCTGTATTCATGGTACAATAGTAGCTTAGTCATCACCTACACAGTTCTATGTACTACTATCCAGCCTTGCACAAATGAAGTTTGCTGACTGAACTTCTACCAACCATTAAATGAAAACAAGATTATGTCTTCTTTGATTGTCTGAGCTCATTTCTTTATTTGGTTACACAGAACAATCTAGCTCTAATCCCAATCATGCATAAGCAGCCATGTGGTCCTGTGGAGCACAGCACGGGGGCTAGGACAGATTCATCCAAATGTTCTGGGAACACATAGAAGTCAAGGGAGCATCTTCTTTGTACATTGAGAGCAATGTTTTTTCATCAAGTTGGAAACTGTTGCTTGAGCTTCTATTTAAACATCCCCTTCCTAAGAAAATACATTTCAAAAGAGTATTGGGAAGTTGCCTAGTAAGGAAATCATGAGTTAAATGTAGAAACAAGACTTCCAATCAAAGTTTTTTTTTTTTTTTTTTTAAAAAAAAAAAAAAAGCAGTGAACTCAGCTTTGTGCAAGAGAAAGTCAAACTCATTTGCTGCTAGGTTATTTGTTTTTTTATTTTATACATATAAGCATATTGCCTGCACATGGATAAGTGCACCCATGTCATGCAAAGCCTGTGGAGGTCAGAAGGAGTCAGATTCCCTCAGAAATGGAGAAACAGGCAGTTGTTAGCCACCATGTGGGTCCTGGGAATTGAACCCAGATCCTCTGCAAGAGCAGTCGGTGCTCTTAACCACTGAGCCATCTCTCCAGCCCCACTACCAGGTTCTTTCAAGCAAGAAATTCCCGCTTTGGGGAAAATTGCAGGCACTTAGTATATAGACATGAAGCCAATTTTGGACACTATCAAAAATTTCCTGGGGCTGGAGAGATGGCTCAGCGCTTAAGAACACTGGTTGTTCTTGCAGAAGACACAGGCTCGAATCCCAGCACCCACATGGCAGCTAACTACTGTCCATAACTCCCATCCCAGGGGATCTGATGGCCTCTTCTGTCATCTGCAGGTGTTGCATGACACAAGTGCACTTACCTACATGCAGGCAATACATGCATACACATATAATAATAATAATAAAATATTTTTTAAAAATTTCCTGAAACAAAAGCATTTGTTCTCCATATTTTTTTCTCATTATGGTGCTATCGAGAAATCTGGAGTCTCATAAAGATTTGATCTCTACTGTCTGTCTGTGAATAAGTCACTGCTAATTATGGGACCAGAATGTTCTGCACAATAGGACTTCTATAATAGAGGAGATAGATACAGGTAGGCACAAAGAATCGTTCCCAAACTTGGTTTCTTGAAATGAGACTCTTTTGGTTAGATGTAGTATTTGTAAATTTAATTTAAATATGTGTCTTTCCTAATCCTTTGGGTCCACCTCTCTCTCTCTCCCTCTCTCTCTCTCTCTCTCTCCCCCCCCGCTATTTCTTCCAGTAGGTACTTATAAAGCCAAGCACTGAGTCATTAGAGGGAGGGTCTAGTAGTGTCCTGACTAGCAGCTGGTTTGAAATGACATCTACTAATGACATCTACTAATGAACTGCTACATGACCTTATGAATAAAGGGTGTTTCTAGTCTGCAGTAGAGATAAATAGTAAACATTCAAGAACAAATGACAGGAAGGAAGAAAGGAAGAAGAAAAGGAAGGAAGGAAGGAAGGAAGGAAGGAAGGAAGGAAGGAAGGAAGAAAGGGAGAGAGAGAAAGCTGAAAATGAAAAGGGAAAGAAAAAGATACTTGAAGTCTTAGGTCTAACAGATTGTTCAAATTATATTCTTGTCGGTTCATTTCGCAAGTTTTTATCAAAGTGGAAAACGAGAGGTCTTTGCAGAATCTGTGCACTGTTTTTGTTGTTGGTTTATTCTCTCTGGTCTGGGGCTGTGTTGGCTCAGCTGTGGGTCTCTGGCATAAGAAAATTGAAACATGGCTGAATCTGCCTTCAGAGAATGGTGGTTTACAAACTTGAGGTCGCTTCATAGAAATAATCATGCTGTTGTGTTCAATCATGGCAGAGAAGCAGATTGTATTTCCAAAGGATTTTGGTGGGGTTTTCTTTTGAATGTTTTGGAATTTCTTATAAACAGAATCACCTTGGTGGTTCTGACTGAACTGACCAGTAATGAGCTTTGCTGTGAGTGAATCTGATGTCAGGAGATTGCAAGAGAAGTAACAGATGTAAGGATCTCTGTTTACAAGAATGGTGCTTTTTGCTTCAGCCACTACATGACTGTTACCAGAAAGGCTCACCTTGTCTTTCTCTGAATATTTACAGGAAGTTTCTGGAAATCATTTTGCAGATTCCACACATGACAAGAGTTTCCCAGGGGCCATAGAAAAGGGATTTAGGGATGAAATTGGTCTGTTCATCAGGGATGGGAAAGAATTCCAGGCTCTTCATATGCTTTATGAATTAATATCTATGTGCATTGCCCTCTTAAGACAGTGCTGAGCCACGCTGCCTTGGAAGTCCCAGGCAAAAATACTCAGAGGCTCCCTTAATTTTTGGCTATAACCATCTTCTACTTTACTTCTAAATTTGAAGCCTTAGGTAATGATAGTTTTTAAGTTTTATTTGCCATCTTCCAGATTTTGCATTAGATATAGCCAAGGCCATAAACCTCACTAAGGGCCAGCACTGTGCAAGCACTATATAGCCAGCATCTGAGCATGCTGCCTCTGAGCCCTCATCCTGTAATCCCCACTCAGTTATTATACTGTAGCCAAAGAAGTTTCCAGTTCTACTCTCTTGGGGAAACCCAGTTGGGATCAATCCAATGTCAGAGTCTGGGCAGTGACTGTCCTTTCTTCATGAGTCCCAAAAGGAAGCCAAAGCATTAGCCTTAATTCCAATGATGTTGTAGCCCATCATAATAAGTGAAATGTGTTGTTAGATGTTTTGCTATTTGCAGTGATCTTTGACTAATCTTCCTTCATCCTTGCAGTGATCTTAGGAATGAGGTATAATCATCTCTATTTTACTAAGCAGGAAGTCCACAGAAGCTAAGCATTCTCCCTGGGGTTTCACATCTATGCAAAGAGGTAGGATTCAAATCCAGATCCTCTGATCTCAAAGGCTGTTCATGGGTTAACCAGGAGTTGGACTGCAGTGAAGAAGCTGTGTAGTGGCAAGAAAGTAGAAAGGAAAAGCAAGGGGCTAGAGGGGGCGGGAGATGAGTCCACAGGAAGTAGAGGAGACACATCATTCGTCTAAGATCATGTTTCTGCACAGTTCATCAGGGAGCCCAAGGTGGGAACTCAGGGCAGGAACCTGGAAGCAGGAGCTGGAGCACAGGCCACGGAGGAATGTTGCTTACTGGCTTGCTCCCCTGGCCCCTGCTCAGCTTGCTCTCTTATCCAACACAGGCCCACCTGCCCAGGGGTGGCACTACCCACAGTGGGCTGGGCCCTCCCACATCACTCAACAATCAAGAAAATGCCCCACAGACATGGCCACAGGCCAGTCCAATGGAGTCAATTCCTCAATTGAGGCTGCTTCAACCCAGGTGTGTTGACACTAAAGCTATCCAGCACATCATTGAAACAAAAGTACAGAAAATAAATCAGAAGTTTGAGCCAACTTCCTTAGAATTCACCCTTTCTGTTTCTTGACATTCCTTACAATGCCTTTTGCAAGATAAGTTGAAAGCAAGACAAGAGAGTCTTCTATCACTCCCTCTTTAAAGCTCCTTTTACATTTTTTATTTTTATTTTATGTGTATGAGTGGTTTGCCTGCATGTATGTAAGCATGTATGCACCTGTGTCATGCTATGCAATGCCCACAAAGGCTAGAAGAGGGCATCACATACCCTAGAACTGGATGGTTGTTAGCCACCATATGGGTGCTGGGAACCAACCTGGGTCCTCTGCAAGAGCAACCAATGCTCTTAACTGCTGAGCCATCTGCCCAACCCACTCTATGTAGCTCTTCTTGCATAGAACAGAATGGGTCAGAGAGTAGACAGATTAGGCTTTGCGGGCCAGCAGTCTGTCACAATTACTCAGCTCTGTTGTCGTGCTGTGAAAAAGTCATACACAATCCATAAACAAATGAATGTGGCTGTGTTCCCACAAAATTTATGTGCAAAACAACAGCCAGCTGGAGACCACGGTTCATCGGACCCCGCCTGCCTTAGGACAATGGCTTCTTCCCTAGGCAGCACATTCAGTCACCTGAAGAAATATGAGACCACCCATACCAGCACCCCTGACCCTTCCTACAACCACTGTGCCTTTCTAAATTAGGGCATAGTACAAACTTCTTAAGCGTCCCATGGAATCTGAGCACGAAAGCAGGGTAGTGGACTTATACCCTAAAACCTAAAATAGTGCTTCTCAAAGTCTGAGAACAATCAGCAATATTAGCACCAATTGGTCAAAGACCAGATTCTCAAACCCCACTCTGGGTGCTTTAATAGGGCCTTCTGGTAGCCCCCAAACACTAGCAAGTTTGAGAACCACAAATCTAACTCCTTCAGAATAAGCCTGCAGCTTCATAACCCTCACTTAAACTTTCCTTGTGGGTGAACAGGCATACACAATGTTCTAAACTCAAGTCTAGAGCACTGAACCTAGCATTAAAAATTCTACACACGCTTCCCTTTGGGCATTTACTATATCTCCCTGAGCCTTGAGAATTTCATCTTTAAAGAGGGTGATGGGGCCAATGGGTAAAGCCACTTGCTGCCAGGCCAGGTGACCTGACTTCTATCTCTAAGACCTGGTGAACAGGCATACACAATGTTCTAAACTCAAGTCTAGAGCACTGAACCTAGCATTAAAAATTCTACACACGCTTCCCTTTGGGCATTTACTATATCTCCCTGAGCCTTGAGAATTTCATCTTTAAAGAGGGTGATGGGGCCAGTGGGTAAAGCCACTTGCTGCCAAGCCAGGTGACCTGACTTCTATCTCTAAGACCGACATGGTAGAAGGAGAGAACTTATTCATACAAGTTGATCTCTGACCTCCACATGTGCAGTGTGGCACATATATGCATGTGCAGGCACACACACACACACACACACACACACACGTAATAACATTTCTTTTAAAATGGGTAATACTAATTGCATATTCTTATGGTATAGTGATTAAAGAATTAAATGTATGTGAAAGCAGTTGTGACTAGGTAGACTCATGTCTAGCCCTTACTGCCACTGCAATGTAGTAGAAACCTTTATTGAGTGTAGCTTGATTCCTGGTTCTTGGTTCAAGAGACTGCAGTGCCCATGAGCATAATCTTTAAAATGTATACAAGACTTGGCTTTACCCTTTACTAAGAGCAGGATTCTTCTGTGGCTCTTCTCTCTGGAAGGTAACAAAGTCACAAAGGGAAGAAAGTAAGATCAGAGGGAAGTGCCTGTGTAGACAAGACAAACGGTGGATAGGGCACTGTGAATGCTGCAGGAGGAGTGAGAATTGGGCTTCAGAGGACTTGTTCAATCCATAAACTCTTACATGAAGCAGGGGAAATGAACTGTGAATCTTTCCAGGACATCTTTCCAGAAACCTCCAAACCTTAGTGGGTGGTACACCTTGATATATGTCACCTGTCAAGAAGTCATACCAATTACAATCACAAATGTGTCCAGACAGGACTAGATACCTTTATGAATAACATACATAATTTGCTCCTTTGACAAACTGCAGTGCTTTGGGGGCAGATTTATGGTCCTTACGTTTGACATCAAAGAGGATAAATATTAGACATAAAATATCCCTTAGAACCTCTTTCAGAATATCATGTACTGAAGGATCTTACAGTTTGATTCTTGAGTTCTTTTGAGTCGGCAACCAGGAAACAATCCAACCAAGATGCCTATTGGTTTAAAATAAAAGTCTTTCAGGAGTCAACTATCTTATAGAAACTCTTGAGTTATTTAGAGAAGTCTGTGCTATCAGCACCATCTGTAAAATTCTCTCATCGCTGTCTTCCTGTCTACCAAAATTACTGTTCTTTCAGTGTTGTGGTTCGTTTTCCTTCTCTTTTGGTTCATTTTCAGTTTTGTAGTAGGGAAAGGAGGGACAGAGAGAGATCTAACAACCCTTACCTTGACAGAGGTGCAGAAAAGCATTTAGAAATGCTCTCATGTCAATTGGATGTTACTTTTTATTAGCAAAATGCTCTAAAGCACTCACTGGTGGGTGCTGGGAAAGTTGAGGAGGTTAAAATGAGCCGTGACACATTGGAACTGCAGGTGCAGTACTAGGAGACCAGTGAGGAGGGATGGCACCCTGCTGCTCCCTTCCAGCCTTGCTGAAATTTCCTAATCCCAAAGGATCAGACCAGGCTGCCTTTCTCATGGCAGCCTGTTTGCTTCAGTACATCGATCTGTTGAAATATGAACCATGCAGGGTGTGAACTAGCTCAAAATATGCTGGTTTCCAGATGTTCTTTGATCCTCTCAAACAGAAAATGACCCTAAAGACTGTCCTGACCTGGTGGGTGCCAGGAATTGCTCACATTTCTATTCACAATCGAGGCAATAATTTTAAAGCTCCGTGGTCTTTCTCATGAGGCCATGTCTGGGTCTTGTCTAGGTCAGACATTACTTCCCATCATGAAAATTGTAGAATCTCACTGGATTGGACTGAAAAGTATTTGCCCGTCAGTGTTGATGTTTTGATTTTTTGCTCTTCTTAGGATGGAAAAATTTCCAGAAATAGGAGTGAAGGGACCTTTCATGACCTTCTGTGAAGGATTGGTTGTAGCATATCTATTTTTTCTTCACTAAAAATCTGCAAAGCAAGAAAAATAAATGTAAATATGTTTTAGGGAAAGTGAAAAAAATACAAAAGAGAAAAAATCATCACGCTTAGTGTTGCATTAACATTAGATTATAAAGTCTCATTCCCTGGAGGAGTAACAAAGAACTCTAGAATATTAAATAAATGGGGATTGTCAATGTTCAAACTAATGGGAGGTTCTTTTGATTATCTTTTATGGTATCTAGGTTAAATAGAGGTTGATAGAAGCCCTTATAAAGAATGATCTTCCAGGAGTTCTGAAAGGGAGTTAAATGTCTGTCACCAGAGAGATGTTATCATGAGGCAGAAAGAATTTCCACAGCATTCACACACAGATCTGCAGCCACCTAGCTCAGCCTGAGCCTTTAGATAGCACATTTCCTCCTCAATTCTTAAAAGCAAAATCAGGCAGCTCATCAGATGACTTTGATCTGGGTCCTCCTGAAAACCCTGACCTGTACGGGAAGTGATCTTAATATCTTACCTGTGATGTGCAATAGATAGCACCTCAAGGAGAGGTGCTTTGTCTAAATTAGCACCCTGGTTGAGGCTTGGGGACAGTAAGGACTTGAATTTGGCTAGGCTACTATTCACAACAGTGTGCTTAATTGGTCCCATTTTCCTTCTTCTTCTTAAGTCTCTCTCTCTCTCTCTCTCTCTCTCTCTCTCTCTCTCTCTCTCATGCTTGGTGCTTTCTGTGACCTCAAGGATACATGGTTAAGTATGAATATGTTTGCCTTTAAAGCAACCAACCCTGATTATCTACTGTATCTTTTTTATATATATATAATCTGCTTTCCCTGCATTGTACATGATTTACTGTCATTGCAATTGAGGTTCTTCATTAACAAAAATCATTCTTTAAAAGCAGAAATCACACTTTGATGATAATTTTTCACCGTGGGGTCAGAGATTTGGATCATCACAGCTTCTTTAGGAGAAAAATTTGCACTAAGATTACTAATCTGCTTCCGTATTTGGCTAAGAGCTGACAGGGACAGCAGACAATGCCAGTAAGTACTGCAATGATCTGGTTAGGCTCACAATGCCTGTAAGTACTGCAATGATCTGGTTAGGTTCACAATGCCAGCAAGTACTGCAATGGTCTGGTGGTTAGGCACAGCAGTAGCTAGCACCTAGCTGCTAGCACCATCTTTTTTAGACAGTGTAACTCCTGGCTTTCAGATCTTATAAGATCCGATCATTTATCTAGTTGGTCCTGGGATTTTCTGACCAACCATATCAGTAGCTTCTAAGCACTCTGTGATATCATTGAACTTTATCTAGGACAAAGTATACCTTGAAGAAATCATAGTGGTAAAGACCAGTCTCTGCTGAGACTTGAAAATGTGCCATGAATGAGCATGCATTCATTTCATTCTTGCAACTATCTACATGGAAGGTAGAGCAGTCTAGACATTTCACCAGTTTTAGAAATCTGCAGTAAAACCATGTGAACCGCCTCAAGGAGAGCCCAGCCAAGAGCTGACTTCCGTATGTATCACATGTCTGTGGCTGACTGAGGGACGAGTCACTGTGGGAGATGCTTCATGTTTTAGAAATGTTTTGACCCTAATAGTTAGTGGTTAGCCTTCTCTTTTCCCATTGCTCTCAACTGGAGCGAGAAATGCAACCATAGTCTCCCTTCTGGACGAGGCATTGCGCTCTCAGCATTGATCCCTCTGCATCAGCGAGTTAAATGCTGTTACCATGGGCACCATGTGAAAGAGGATTTTTTGGAAGTTTTCTTTCTAAATCACTCCCTTCCTAATACTTGCTGTCATTCGTATATCCACGCAATGTAACATATCTTTGACTACTCACTTGGGGCCTCTGGTAGTCAGTCAGGGCTACAACTTCAAGAATTTATTTCTAGGAAAAAAAAAAGTTGGATGTGAATATTTTGCAACTTAGAGTTACTACGTTCCTGGAATTCTGAGACCAAGAATGCATGAAAACAGATCAAGAGTGAAGCTCTTTGCAGGTCAAAAATAGTAAAATAAAAATGAGCAAGATATGAGTTTTTTGCCCTAAACTTTCTAAGACAAATGAACTACAGAAACTATAATCTGCATAACTTCTAAGTTTGCAAAGCTGTGACATTTCTAAGTTTTCCAAAAGATATAAGCTATGAGAAAGTTCTTATTTCTCTGTAACTTGGAGGGTACCCACCCAGTGATGTATAGGTGTCAGAAGGGTAAAGAGCTGGTCAGTGGCACCTGGGTTAGGGCAGAGCTGAACCACATTGTGAAGAAGCCTAAAACTCAGGGAAATAGAGAAATCTGTAATTGAAGAGGGGGGAATTGTTTAAATTGTGATGTAGTCACAGTATTGGGAAAATACCCCCTGAGCATGTAGCCTGCTTATCTGTGCTACTTCTCAGAGCAATACACCAACAAATTAAGAAAACTGTATCTCTCAATTACAAAGGACATAGAAATAAAAAGTAAAAACTCAAAGGGAAGGCATGAGACCAAAGTTTTAGAGGAAAGTGTGTATGCACACGAGAGAGAGAGAGAGAGAGAGAGAGAGAGAGTGAGTCAGGGTCTACGTAGGCCAGACTGGCCTCAAAAACTCTACACAGCTGAGGATGACTTTGAACTTGTGATTCTTGTGCCTCAACCTCAAGAATGCTGGTATTACAGGCATGCATCACCATGCTGGGTTCTTATAACACTGGGGCTTGAACCCAGGGCTTTGTACATACTAGGCAAGCACTCCACCAATTGAGCATCATCCCCAGCCTGCAAGTCTTCCTTTATACTCAATAAAATCATATCCATCCTGATTACCGCCATGGGTATGCATGTGCATGTATATGTAACATGTCTAAATGTGTAGATCACCATGTATATGGAGTCAAATAATAGTTCTTTATAAATAAGATTTCATAGTGCCATTTTCTTTAACTGAGCTACTGCATTACATTTTTGTCTTGCTTCAATTAAAAATATTAATAGTTTAATAAGTGGAGGGATAGAAGGCTCTGGTTTCTCTTTGTCCTCAATAAAAAAATGGTAATAGACTCACCACATGTGCACATATTTGCTACACAGGAACACTTAATGCATGTTTGAATTAAAGGTTTTACACTATATCCCTGGTAAATGTAACTAAACACTATTTGAATAGGTGTCTTTGGCCTCAACCTTCACAGGCATTTGGATGACAGTAAGGAAAATGCCACACTGATACATCTTCTGTCTTAGCTAGTCATTGTAAAAGGAGAGGAAAATCCTTTACAAAGGCACATTATTCAATGACAAAATAAACCAATGGGTAATATTTATTAACTATTTCCTCTCTCATAGGACCGCCCATAATAACACCTCTTACCCATTAGCTTGTTGTCCAGAGATGCTCTCCGAGGCATGCTGAAGACCATAATTGCATATTAGCTTGAATTCTGAATGTCTCCTAAAGTCTCGTGTGTTGAAACACTGGTCCCCAGTCCATGACACTACTGTGAGGCAGGGTCAATCGAAAGGAAACAGGGTCAATGGGGACACACACCCTTGAAGACCTTATGGAATCCAGCCCCTTACTCTGTGTCTTCTCTTCCTGGCCACCATGTGGTAAGCAGCCTCCTACATCATGCATTTCCCCCATGATGCACTGCACTATACTACAGGCCCAAAGCAACTTAGCCACGGGCTGAAACTTCTAAAATAAAGCAAAACAAATACGTTTTTCCTTATATGTGGTTCATCTCAGGTGTTCTTTTACAGTAACAAAGGCTAACTAATACACTATGTTAAAAGATATATCATAACTTTTAGCTTTTTATTAGATTTTATTTGACACCACTAAACAAAAATAACTGTTTATTTGTTTTGATTTATTTTGGTTGGTTGGTTGGTTTCTTTGTTAGCTCAGGCTAGCTTCAAACTCACAATGTTCCTGCTCTGCCTTTCCCTTTCCCGGGTGCTGAGAGTATAGGCTAAAGCCACCACACCTAGCTTGATAACTGGCCTTTAAACATGCAGATGAAAATACCTTTACTAATTGAACCTGATATGAAAACAGGAAAATGTGTTAGGAGGGTAAGAGTTATGGGGACATATGATTTCCTTGAGAAAGGTCCGAGCTCACAGACCTGTAGTTAAGGAAGAGTTAATAGTGAGTTAAGACTGATCGTGAGAATCAGTTCATGTACTACATTATAGAGCTGAATCAAAAATAAACCACGAAATGTAAAAATTGACTGGAATTTTAACTAACGACTGTCCATAACTCCAGTTCCAGGGGATCCGACAGCCTCTTCTGTCCTCCACAGGTATTGCATGACATGTGTACACTTACCTACATGCAGGCAACACATTCATACACATAAAATAAAAATAATGAATAAAACACTTTTTTAAAAATGCCTGGAATTTAATAACAAGACACTGATAATTTTGGTAGAATTGAAGTTGAGCCATATAACTATTTCTCAAAGTAGGATTCCCAGACCACCTGCATCAGAATCACTCAAATACTGTTAAAATACAGATTATGGGCCTCATTGTAGACATTCTGAGTCAAAATATGCCTTTTTCAAAAAACATCCCAGGTTCTGCTTCTCCTTGAAGTCTTATACGCATTACTCCAAAATGTGAGGATGTACTTTGAAGAACTTGATATACTTTATTCTAGTAGGTAGAAATACATATTTTTCATTATTTAATATGAAACATTGTTGAGGGTTGAAATGTGTTCTCCACCCCCAAAAACAATATTCCAAAGTCCTAAAACTCACTACTTATGATTGACATCATAGTTGAAAATAGGGTCTGCCTATGTAACTTTGCTAAGATGAGTTCATACTGGAGCAGGCTGGGCCCTAAATCTCACAGGAAGAAGAGAATTTGGACACAGAGACCCAGAGGAGACACACACAGAAGGAGAACACCAGGTGAGGACAGAAACAGAGATGGCAGGGATGCAGCTACATATAAAAAAGGATGCCAGGGGCTTGTCAACCACCACCAGACAGAAAAGAGACAAGCCGACCATCCCCTGGAAACCCATAGGCACTAACCTGACCAACACCTAAATGTGAAACTGTAGCCCCAATTCTGTGAGAGAATACATTTCTGACATTTTAAAATCACCAGTGTGGGAACAGGGAGATGACTCAGTTGGTACACTGTTTGCCTGGCAGGCATGAGGACTTGAGTTCAATCTCCAGAATCCATGTAAAAAAAGCCAGGCATGGTGGCATATACTTGTAATCCCCACACTGGGGAGATGGAAAGAGGGAGGTCTTGGTGTTCTCTGCTTGAGTCAGTCTGCCTAGCCTAATCATTGACTTTCAGGCCACTAAGACACCTTGTCTCAAAAAACAAGGTAGATGGTGCCCGAGGAACAACACCCAAGGTTGTCCACTGTCCTTTACATTGACATGCACACACACAGTATACTTGCACACACAAGAACATGTATACACACAAATAAATGAGTAAATAAACAAACAAACAAAAGGATCACCAGTGTGGTGTTACCACAGCCCCTCCTGCATCTCCAGCACAGCAGTCTTTGACTTACCATCAGCTCCCCATTCAATACTTTGAAGAGCAGTTGTCCCAGTGTGCACTTGATTTTGCCTGCCACTCTCCTAGAAAAGGCTTGAGGAATTTCATAATTCCCTGAATGGCCAATGTCACCCTGAAGTCTGAGGGTTTTAAAAATTAAGCTAGAAAACATATCTGAAAAAATCTCCTGCCCTGCCAAAACTAATTAAAAAGTGGGGAAGGCAGAGAATAAAGTAACGCAGAAGTGATCCCTGCCATTTCCCCCAGATTACATTTCCCCTATGTGGCAACGAGGTGTCTGTCACTCGGGGATCAGCCACTTATAGGGCAGGCCAAGTGAAGGTCATTTTGATTTTTATTGATTCTATGGCTCTGGCATTACTCATAAGGATTTGCAGTATTTAACCCACCAGGAGAAGCCATGAACTATAAATGGCTTCCCATTTGCCAGGAGAGCCTGCGTTTCATAAGTGACACCAGTTATGTGGTCTCTTTCACAGCTGTCTCTAATGAAAGCTTGTGACCTCGGCCTCTGCACAGAGGACATGGCCTCCCGCTTCATGGAGCTGATCTGTCCTTTGGCTCCAAATCAGCACACTGTTGTTTAGCTTACTAAGTCGGATAATCCACATACATGAGATAGGAAAAGCGGAGTTAGTAGACTCCTGCTGTTCATTTCATCTGTCAGTATCCTCCACGACCAAATCTGCGAGTGAGAAAATGAAAGTTGAAGAGCATGAAATAAGGAAAATAGGAAATTAAGGACAGGATTTGATGACTTGTGAAGGGTTCTCCCTCGTGAGACCAGAGGCCCCAGGCATAACGGAGGTGAGAGAAGCGTATTTGTTGAAGAATAAGTGAGTGAGCGGCTGTTGTTGAGAACTTGCTTATAAATAAAACACTGCAGCATTATTATTATCTTAACTTAAAGTTTTCATCCTCAGATTGGAATTAAGAAAGTTTTAAAAACATGACTGGTATTTGTTGATGGTGTTCCAGAAGCAACCACCTGTGAACCTATAAAATAGACCCTGAGGCTAAGTGGAGTCAGTCAGAAACATTGATCTCATTATTACTTAGAATGTAGATGTTTCATATATCACAGATTTTTGCATTCTTTTTTGGAATTTTTTTAAAGATTGCATGAAATTAGTATTTATCTTGATCCATTGCTGAGTCTATGGATGACCCCACTTAAATTTGATACCCCAAACAGGTGCTTCACTTAATTTTTTTTTTTTGGAAACTTAAAAATCTTTGTGGAGAGAAAATGTGAAGATTCAGATTTTAATTAAAAGTGAATTTTGAAGGTGAGGCCCCTTTGAACCAGGGAAGCCGGCTCCTGGATGAGCCCAAAATGAAACAAGATTCCCCATGAAGAGGTCTCGCTGTTCCCAAAATTGTTGGATTTAAAAGTGTGATGTGCCCATTAATGCTGGTTTGACTAATGGCACACACAAAAACCACCTCAAAACTTCATAATGCAGATATGGTCATTATGGACTACAACTGGTTATCGCCCCAGAATCAGTCAAGGCTACATGTGTTGGGAACATTAGGGCAATGAACCAAATTCCTTTCCAACCCCAACTAACACAGAGCATGGATTGTTTGCACATTATTTTTAGCTTTTGTTCATTTACACAACCTATAGTTATTTAACCCTTTCTTAGTTTGCATACTCTGTGGTTAACACACAAGAGCTTCTCCATATGGATTAAAATGATAAGACAGCCATCGTGATTTCAACTGTAATCCCAGCACCCCAGAAGCTGAGGCAGGAAGATTGTGAGTTCAAGGCCAGCCTGGGCTGCAAAGTGGGGCCCCCACCTCAAAACGAACTATGCATTACAAAGAGTCTCTATAACAGAAGCACCTGGAGTGGCTCCTGTTTTGTCAACCCTGAAATCAATCCATGAGTCAACTAAGTTCCCCTGCCTGACTTTTTCTTGTTGTTGAACTAAATTTATTCCTATTTTATCTTAAGCTCTCAGAACATTCCAAGGAATTTCCTTTTTTGGAAAAATGTGGAATCCTAGCAGTCAAACCAGGTTGGGATATAAAAATAAAATATTCTTAAATTAGTACTAGTATTAAATTTTTCAAAAAGAAAATATATTAACCAGTCTATATTTATAGAATTTTAAACATTTGAAGGAGATGATAATAATATTCACCCTATTTCTTAATTTAGAATCTGCTAGTGAAAAGCTCTTGGTAAAATTATTCCAAACCTGTCAGCTTGTAATGTCTGGGAAGAAACCTGCAGGTCAATATTTTCCATCTTTCTTAACCTAACAAGTACTGGGATTCTTTCTCCTAATGCTATTTAGTATATGACTGTGCTCTCTACTTTAAGAAAACTGAGATTTTAAAAAATCTGCTTTGTAGAGGGAGAAAAAAAGCAGTACTTACTTTGCAAAAGGGTTTAATTTCAACAGCAAGCTCCCTCTGAGTACTTAAAATATGATCCAATTCACCAAAACGTTACTGGTGCATAATAGAGAACATCCCGTTCACCCACTGTTATTTAGGGCTCCTCAGCTCTTCACTTTGAAAGAACATGCCCATTGCAAAGTTATTGTCTTTCTCTAGAAGGGACATAGTGCCATCTACGTGCTTAATAAGAAACATGTGCATCCAACTTTGCTGGTGGTTTAAACAAATTCGACTCCAAGACCCAGAAGTATTGTTGAGGACAGTGGTCCAGTTGTCTTGACAACATCCACTTAAGTCAGGTTGCTCCTGACTGCATAGGAAACATTGTTGCTGTTGTTGTTATTGTCGTTGTTGTTGTTTTACTAAAGAACACTTTGGTTTCCTAGGACTGTGGTAACAAACCACATGCATTGGCCTCACACAAACCACATGCATTGTCTCACAGTTCTGAAGGCTAGAAGTTTGAAATGAGCATGCCATCAGAACCCAGCTTTCTCTGGAGATTCAGGGAGACTGTTCCATGCCTCCTCCAGACTTTTCCAGCAACCCTCAGTTTCCCTGGCCTGTTGCGGTAGCTCTTCATTTCCTTGCACAATCGTCATGACGTTTCTCCCTATCTCCGGGGGGTCTGAGACTATGTGCTTTCTTATTTTTTAAATGCAGTGCTTGGCATTGAACCCAAGGCCTGGGCCATGCTAGGCAAGCACTCTACCACTGGGCTGCATGTCCAGCCCCTCTTCTCTTCTAACGACTGGGTCAAGTTGTATAAAGAGCCCACCCTACTACAGTATGGCCCCATCTGAAATAATTACATCTGCAAAAAACTTTGTTTCCAGCTACAGATGCACACTGAGGTTCCAAGAGTTAGGACTTCAATATGTCTCTCTAGAAGATGCAGTTGACCCACGATGGACATTTATCAGTATGAAAACTGTTAGGGAGAACAATAGTCCTAGGCCCTCATATCATCTCCTTGAATGTTGTAGGATATTATGCTCTTCTGATTAAAATCCGGCTTTCCAATATCCCACTTATGCAGACAGGTATTCTAAAGCTTCACTTCTAACAAGAATAACTTCAACAAATATATAAATCATTGGTGCAGGAGGGAGGCACACATGGGAGGATAGGTTCTCTGAAGGAGTGTAGGGGAAGCTGAGGAGACCAAGCACAAAAATACAAAGGAAGGCTGTGAGATGGCTCAGTGTGTAAGGGCATTTGCCACGAAGTCTGTTGACCTCAGTTAGATTCCCAGAACCCACATGGTAGGAAAAGAGAACTGACTCCTGAAGGTTGTCCTCTGACCTCCACACTGTGACACACATGTACATACTCACACATCACACAATAAATAATAAATCTTTGAAATTTTTTAAAAGAAAAGGAAGAGGGCTTACCTTGAAAA
The DNA here is from genome assembly GCF_000622305.1 of Nannospalax galili. NCBI lineage: Eukaryota > Metazoa > Chordata > Mammalia > Rodentia > Spalacidae > Nannospalax > Nannospalax galili. Next base: position 608,151 of record NW_008331836.1, on the reverse strand, counting down.
TGGGAACCAGAACTGCCAACCATGTGGGAAAGGACTGTAAGCTTCCTCCTTGGAGTCTCAGCATCACACACGTCCACCCGTGGCCTGGGAATGACAAAAGGGAACCAAGATTTTCCTTTTCAGGACCTCATTTGCATCCATTTAATTTTGCTCAGTGGAGGTAAGCCTAAAGAACTAGGAGAAGACGTTATGTTTGAATGTTTCCAACTTACAATTAGCACAAATCTCAAACCCTGCTCTCTGAGCCTTCGTGTTGATGGTGGTGATTTGTCACATGAAGTGCATGTGATGACCTTTGGGGAGTCCCACTGGTTTTAATTGGGTCTAAAAATTAGGTGATAAAGGCCGACCCCCCCAAATGTGCATATAGAAAAGATCAAAATGAAACAATTGCCATAAAAGCCCTCCTCCTTTTCAAACATAATCTTTCAGTATTATGCACTTTAATGGAGCTTGTCATGCTTGACAAATAGATTTTGGGCCAACATAGTTGCTTTCAAAGGTTGCCCAGTTAAGCATCCTTGTTAACAGTTTCCTACTAAAATCTGAAAGGAAGTTTTCCTTTGAGGTAATACACAACACACTAGTATTTTTTAAATTGCCTATAGACACAAATGGACCTGACATAATTTAATACAAACTTAAGAGTAATTTAGGAATATTAATAAGGAAATTTGGCGGGAAGACCGTTCCTGTGCCCCCCCCTCTTATTTTCTTTACTCTCTATGATTTATTCAGAAGTGATTGAAAAAAACCTTGTTATTAATGAAGATATTTGGACAGGGACTGTATAGCTAGTACAATTCATAAAGCTAAACAAAAACTTGGGTATTATACCATAGCATTCTCTGTTGCAAAGATTGAGCAAGCTCCTTTCTCACATAGCAACCATATTTGGGGTGACTTGAGGAAAATCTAAAGACGTACAGTTATGAGTTCAGTTACTGACTGAGGAAAGAAGGTGTCCAATTTGTGAAAGGCTAGTTTCAGGAAAGCCACGATAACATCATCAATCTCTCATCACTTGCTAAGCTGCCTGGTTCTGTCCAGTCATTCATATATTGCCAGGCATTACCAAGTGCCAGCAAGAATATGGACCCTAGCCAGGATGGTGGTGCACGCCTTTAATCCCAGTGCTCAGGAGGCAGAAGCAGGTGAGTCTCAAGACCAGCCCAGTCTAATAGTGAGTTCCAGGCCAGCCGGGGCTTCAGGGAGACCCTGTCTCCAACAAAAGGAAAGAAAAGAATGTGGACCCATCCTAGAAGTTTCCTGACTTCTTACTCCCCTTCCCCTTGCCTTGCCTCATCAGTTGGCTGAATGGGTTTTATGTGTGTGTGTGTGTGTGTGTGTGTGTGTGTGTGTGTCCTTTACGGGTCTCAGGACTCTACACTTCCTTACATCAAAATGATCTCCCAGAAGGAACACTCTAAGTGGTATGGATCTTTTCTTCATTCAACTCCCCACTTTCTCCAACTGGACTGTTCTTTCACACAAATCCTTTACTACAGCGAATGTGATCTAGGCCAGTGCTTCTCCCTGCCCCCCCACACCCTGACTTTAAAGCGCTTCCAAATCACTTACTCATCTTGGTAAAATGCCCAAGGTAGAGACTGAGATTTTGCAGTGCTGACATTCTCCCAGGTAAGGACTGTGCTGCCGATTCCCTTAAGCAGACAGAATCGAGAGAACACTCATGTAACCTTGACCCTCTCTCTTTGTTTCTATTCTTGCTCGAACTTGGACTTTCTTCCCCTTTTTTTCCTCTTCCTAACACCTGGGTATTCATCCTTAGAAACCCAATTTCAGAACCCATTTCTTGGTATGATCTACATTGAGACACACATATCAAAACTATTCCTACTGTGAGTTGCAATAGCACAGTCTGTGGACCACTCATCTGGCACCTGGCCTGTGCTAATTTTGTCTTTAGCTCTGTTTTAGTGTGCACATCCTGAATCCTCAATTAGATACTTCATCTCTTGAGACCAATCACTACATAGTACTCCTGGCTTTTCTCTTACATCTCATACCTGCAGTTCTAACTACCTGAGGCCTAATTGGAACATGGCATAAACCAGGCCCCTAAATGTCTCCGCTGAACAGTGTTCAGCCTCCTGTGGATACTTTTCAGAAAACTGCATCTATGTATCCAAGCAGATGCTGTTTAGTCAACAAGTACTTTCCACCAGGCACTGGAAACAACATGGTGAACAGAGCGTTTTCATGCTGGATTCTTAGAAGCCAAGTGACCCAGGGAAGAAGCTGCAGGGCCAGCTTTGATCCCCCCCAGTTCATCACCCACAACCATCCCATTTATTATAAACATCTATCTTTTCTGCCACTGACATTTCTCTTATACATAAGCATTCTCTTTTTTTTCCTCCTGCCCTGGCCTAGAAATGTCCTCACCCTCACTGTTCTGATGTATCCTTGTCTCCCTCTCTTCTCCTGGTCTCTCTGTTCTCAGCCGCTTCATCTACAGCTTTCTTTAACAGCATTGCCAAACCATCAATTTCTGAAACATCCATCTCATCTCTGAAACATCCATCTCATTGCAACACTTCTGGACTCCCAAAGATAGATGGTCTGCATTCCCTGTGGAATTAAGCCCCAACTCCAGAGCACTGACTTTAACACCCCTGGACTCCATCCTACACTGATTTCCCCAATCTCTCATCCACAACTATGATTCTGTACCTCTTTTTGTACAAGGGAAAATATATGTCTCCAAATGGCCTCTTCTCTTCGGCAGTTCCTTGTCACTGCTTAGCCTAGAAAGCCTTTCACTTGATTCTCTCTCACCACATGCCACTTCATGGTTTAACTCAAAAGCCACTTCATTTTTAAGAAACCTTCCTCAGTTACAGGTAACTGCTCCCAAACACTTGATTTGTAAAGTGACACACACTATTGTCACAGTCTTCGATGACTGTCCCTGTGTATCTCTCTTTACCGTCTCTAGATCTTAAACCTATATTCATCTAAGTCATTCAGAACCCAGTAAAATTTCCAAAAGTCCAAAATAAGAGGTTTCTCAACAGTGTCACTTTGCTGACTAGGGGGGTAGAATTACACTTACTGGTGTACTCAGTGCTCAACACAAAGTCCTGCCCTTCAAGATGCACAAGAAAAAATTATGTTAAAAATTGCTTTATCTTTGGTATCTTTAAAAGATATATTCTTTCTAGTTTCATACAGCCTGGTGGTTGAGTCTTATGGTGTTTTCCCCTCAGAGCCAGTTCCTGTAGCAAAGTTTTCCCATTGTGGCCATATATTAGAATCAATCACCTAGGGACTTCAAAAAAACCCCAGATGCTCAGGTTGTGTTCCAGATGGAGTAATTTCGATATCTCTGTGGTCCAGACTTGGACACCAGTATTTTTAAATGATGATTCCAAGATGTACCCAGCCAAGTATAAGAAGCACTGGGCTGGGGAATATCTCCATGCTAGGGTTAGTTGTAAAAATGGGCAAAATAGAATGGACATGGTGGCACACACCTGTGATGCCAGCTGAGGCTGAGGCAGGAGGATCACTGAAAGCTCAAGACCAGCCTACTCTTCATAGCAAGCTCCAGATCCGCCAGGGCTAAGGACACAAAAGAAGAAGCAAAAAAACATCCATAGCACATGGGGAAATTTAAAGGGGACTCATCTGAGCCCACACATTTATCTTTGTGGCCCACTGTGGTTTTTATCTTTGTGGTTCCTACTGAGAGGCAACAGAATTCTCCTTTGAATTATATCGTTTTCTCCTGAAGACACAATTAAAATGCACATGTGATATACATTATATGCAAATATGTTATACAGATCATATGAGATATACATTACACCTTGTAGTAGTTACTTTTCTATGGTTGTGATAAAACACCATGACCAGAGCAACTTATTGAAAGAAGAACTTATTGGGGTTTATGGTTCCAGAAGGAAAGCCTGTAATAATGGGGGAAGTATGGTGGCAGGACGTGGCTGGAGCAAAAAGCTGGAAGCTCACATCTCCATCAGCATACAGGAAGGAGAGAGAGAGAGAGAGAGAGAGAGAGAGAGAGAGAGAGAGAGAAGAGAGAGCAAACAGCAAGTAGGACAAGGCTGTAAACTCTTAAACCCACCCTCAGTAGTATGCTTCCTCTAGCAAGGCAGCACCTCCTACATATTCCATCACCTCCCCAAACAGTGCCACCAACTAGGGACCATATACCAAATACTAGAGCGTATGGTGGACACTTCTCATTCAAATCACCACACGCCTGTATAAATATACACATAAAAGTACAAATTCATCTGGATACCTGGAAGGAGTAATCCATTCAGCACTCAACTGCATACAGAATGAAAAGAAAATCCCTCTTCATGGGGGAGAGCCCGGAAGTACGCAGAGGCATTAGGCATCTTCTCAGATGCTTCTGGGAAGCCAGAAGACATGCAAGAAAAAGCCGATACCTCAGAAGAACATGGGGGGTGGGGAGTGCAGGAGAGGGCACAGAGAAGGACGTCAGCAGTGTGTGAGATCTCCACAGACAAACTTGATTTTCTCAGGTTGTCCAGTACTGACCCTCCCTGAGTCTCTGGCATTGGTAGACTGTGACTTTAAAAAATCAAAGTCTGAGGTCTAAGGAGATGGCTCACTCTGTAAAGTGCTTGCTATGCAAGCATGAAAAACTGAGTTCAATCCCCTGAAACCTATATAAATAAACTAGGTGTGATAGTGAACACCTATAATCCTAGTGTTGGTGAAATGGAAACAGGAGGATCCCTGGGGCTTACTAGTCAGTCTAGCCAAATTGTGAGCTCCTGGTACAGGGAAAAGATCCTGTGTAAAAACTGAAGTGGAGAGCAATTGAAAAAGTCACGCAATACTGACCTCTGGCCTCTACACACGTAAGCACACACGTACACATACAAAAAAAAATGTATACAGAGAGAGGGAAGGAGAGAGAGAGAGAGTGACTGGATAGGAGAAGGGAAAGTTTTAAATGAGTGCAGAAAGCAAACACCCAAGACCGAAGGAACTAAGTCTCAGATGTCTGCTTTATTTCCTGAGCCTTGAAAGTAGACTGCAACAATTCCTAAAAGAAAATTTAGAAGCATCCTCTCAAAACTGAGAAATCGAGAGAAAGAGAACTAAAGAGAGGAGAGTCCCATAAAAATAAATTCATGGTAAAAAGTTTCTCGATGGCAACTTTTCCCAAGCTTCCATGAAGCACCACCTGCAGACAGAGAGCCACAGAGATCCCTCTACACTCTCCTGTCTAATGAGAATTTCTGAAAAACAAAATATGCCCAGAGTGAGTCCCCAGGAGGTAGTAATTTATAAAGTTGTCCCTATACAATGCTGATCCTGAAACAGACTAGCTCCTGATGCACCAGAGCCTTTGATGGAAAAACAAAGGCAGGAGAAAGAACTTGAGTGACAGAAGGCTCTGGAGATATAAGGTGGCACCTCTGGGCCTATGATGGTGCCTCAGACTCACCCAACCACAGCCTCCTCAGGGAAACCCACTTCCTTATTCTCTGAAGCCAAGAGGAATAGTAATCAGCCTTTGTCTACGTAGGACCATCTGCTCAATTGCCAACAACTCCAGAGGAATGTGACTCTGTGGCTAGGTCATGGGTCTGAACTGCCCTCTGTGACCTTAGCCCACGACCCTAACGCCTTCTGTCTCAGATTTAAACAAAAATAACCAGACATGAAAGGCTGTTACTAAGGGAATCGGATCCTTGTAGCATATCCTTGTGAATTTCCCTGATGGGTTTGAGTCAGCAGTGGATGTCTCAGAAACATTCCAGACAATTTCAGGGAGGCAAGGACAGACGGGTAATTAAACCACATGGGTCAGGAAGGATTGAAAATAGAGAACAAAGGGCACGAGAAGGAGAAGAGAAGAAACAAAGACAGAAAACAAGACAAAGAGGCGGGAAACCAAGGTTACGACTTTGGCAGTCTGGAGGTTGTTATGACTCTATGCATATAGCTTTCCCATGCCTCTGTCACAGAAGCTCCTGAGAAGTGGACTGTGCTTAGTGCAAAGCAGGGAGGCAGAGGAAAGGCATAGGGCTTCAGGCAGCCTGGTCTAGGGAGTGTTTGAGCCTTGAGGGATAGACTCAGCTAACAGAGGATGAAGGCACTTGGCAAAGCTAGCAGGAAGGGACGTGAGCTGGCCTGAGGGACACTGAGTCACCTCCTGCACTCCAGGTGCCAAGATACTTGGCATTGCCACACAGCAGTGGGAGCATGTTGTAGGTGACGGCAGGAAGCTCAGAAGACAGCACGAAGCTGCAGTCCACAGATGGGGCCGGTGTCTTCTCTCTGCCCCTGCAGAGCCAGGTCACCAGGCTGTCCCCTCCTTGAGGTTTGCTGAGGTGGACTATATCCAAGCTCTTAGAGCTCAACTTAGGCTTGGCTGAGTTAGGGGAGTGAGGTCTTGTATATTCATGGCCTCGCCTCCTCCGGTGGGGTGGCAACAGATTGGCTGAGCACAGCTGAATGTCGCAGTCCCCATCCCCAGCCTGTCCAGGGCTCTTTCCTTCCTCCTGTTCTTCTGCTCTGAAGGCCTGAAGCCCTATTATGACTAACTTTAGGTTCCAACTTTTTCTTTTGGTTTCCAACACCTAATCTTGCCTTCTTATAAAGCCCTAATTGAGTCACCCTCAAATGAGTTCATTGAACTTCACCGTCAAGTCTCTTCCAAGGCCCAGCTAACCTGACTCTCAAGCCCAGTAGAGAACAATTATAAAGTACACCATGGTTCCAGCAAGGCTAAGCTATCAAGGCATCCGTACATGTCAAAGCTGCCAAGAGAGGCTGACAGAGGTCTTCAGCAACTGAAGGAATCTTCTGGGTACCCACATGGCCCTAGGCTGTGGGTACTGAATGAATTCAAAGTTCTTTTCTCTTGGATTCGAGTCAGTGCAAAGCTCATGGGGAGCAGGAGTGGTTTCTGCAGCACACGAAAAGTCATCATTGACAGTGACATGCAGGTCACAGGAGAAATGACTTCCTGTCTTGGTGCTCCAGGAACAAAAAGAGCCAAGTACAAGTCACTAGGAAGGGAAAAGAGAGCGATCCGAGTTTGCCTGTGAGAGTCACCCTCTGTTATAAAGCGTGGTGTTCTGGCTGCTACACCGGGTAATGGGACTGCACTGGGGCTCAGAGGCCAGCCCTGCAGCCCAGCAGCTCCAGTGTAACTGCTTGGAAACCCTCTTCGTCTCATCCAAACCCTCATTTTTAATTTTTTGGGAGGACAGGGGGAAATTTAACGTTTAACAAATCATGAGTGTTTGATGTAACATGAGATTACTTTATCCTCCTTCATCTCCAGACCCTTATGAAAATGAGACGTTTCTCCTCATTTGGGGATTTGGGAGAGAAAATAAAATAAAACAATCCAGATCTAGGTCAGCAAAAAAGTCTGTTTGCTCAGTGTAACTAGGCCTCTCTGCTAATTAACACATTCCTGAAAAAAAAGTGAAAAGCAAATGTGAGGAACTTATATATCCCTCTTTCAATGCCATCATCGCAAATTCAGTAAAATAGCACTGAAGCCTTCAGCCTGGAATAGTGATCGCACAGACTGGAAATTAAAATTCCGGAAAGCTTCAATGCAGGAAATTCAGCCAGTCACCTGACAGCACTAAGTAAACTTGTTAGGCTATTAATCTGCACGGTTGTTGTTCTCTATCCACAGATCCACATCCACAGATCCTGCCAACCTTGGATCACAAGTATTTTTTTTAAACAGAGAAAACACGTTCGTGCTTAACAGTAGAAACTTTTTTTCCTCGTCACTGTTTCTTAAATTATATAGTATAACAACAGTTTACACAGCATTTACATTGGATGAAGTATTCCAAGTAATCTTGAATTGATTTTCAAGCTCTGAGAGGGACTGGGTGTGGCTCAGTGATAGAGAGTGCGCTGGACATGGCGACTCATGCCTGTAATGAGCCCTCAGGAGGTAGAGGCAGGAGGATCAGAACTTCAAGGTCATCCTCACCTTTGACTATAAATATCAGTTGGGGGCCAACCTGAGATACATGATACCATCTCTCTTGGTTTTTGTTTTGTTTTGTTTTGTTTTTTGGTTGGTTGGTTGGTTGGTTTTTTGAGACAGGGTCTCTGTTAGATTTAGGAGGGCAGAAAAAGAAAGGAGTTTAAATTTTAGAAGTAAGAATCAGAGCCAGACCTGCAACAGGCAAGGAATATGTTCCCTGGATCCAGCAAAGGCTGATAAGCTCCTACTCGAGGAATGAGTATCTGCAATCTAAAGGGGGAGCAGTCTGGACTTATACAGGAACTCTGCTATACACAGCAGAGTTAACACGGAGTTAACTCCGTACCGGGCTCTTGTGTCCTTGAGGGTCTCTTTTCCCAGATTATTTTCTCAGGCAGGTGGGTAAATTATCTATAGCACTAAAGGAAACAGGTGGGCTCCACAAATAGTCTCTCTCAGTCCAGGGAGTGGCCAGTTGATAAGTCTTGAGCAAGGCCAGGCTGCCAGTTTGGGGCCAGTTAGACACTTTAAGGGATTTAAGCCTTTCTGTAACGAGGCTTGTGGCTCTTCTGCAATTCACACATTCTATCAGTCCCCTCATAGCCTCAGGGGCCTGGAGCTTGCTATGTAGACCAGGCTGGTCTCAAACTCACAGAGATATGCCTCTGCCTCCCAAGTGCTGGGATTAAAGGCATGCACCACCATGCCTGGCTCAAAAAATAAATAAATAAGTAAATAAAATAATAAGTAAAAAGAATACAATTCTATATAAATATTATGCCATGTTATATAAATAAAAGATGTGAATATCTTTGGGTGACTGTGGGTGATCTTAGAACCATTTCTCTCTCAGATAGTGTGAGATGGCTATAATTATTAAATGATGGAACTAGGGGTTTTAGCTCAGTCATAGAGCACTTGCCTAACATGTACAAGGGCCTGGGTTCAATGACAGGAACTGCAACGAATAATAAAGCTTTAGCTTGGTTTCAGGAACATTTGCTCGGGATTAGACTATGTGAATGAGTGTGGGCATGAAGAAGTAATGCAGGGAATCTTAGCAGCGATGTGGTATTCTGAATTTTGACTGTGGTGGCAGCGGCAGCAAGCTGCAGGTGTGGTGAAATTCCCTGGAACTACACACACACATTCATGAACATAAATAAATGGATGCATGAGAACTTGGCGAAATCTAAGTATTTCTCAGCTGTCTGATAATCTATTTAAAAATAAAAGATGAAAAAAAATAAATATTGTGAAATATTTCACCAAGCTGTCAGCTTGAAAACTGTTCCAAAAAGTAGTATTCAGGCCTTTATTTAGCTCACTTAGCTTGCGCCATTGATCTAGAGGTTTTTAAGAAAAGACGCTATTTCTAAGAGAAAATCCAGAAGAGCATAAAATATACTCTCAACCCAAACCTTCTGTTTGTATACCAATATGCAAAGAGCAAATGAATCTGCACCAACAGCCACATGTGCTTAATAAAGCATCATGATGGTTTTCTGCCACATCACAGCAATAGACACTTTTTGTCTCATATGGTTGGTATCTGAGGCAGTGTGTGCACAGAGTCCAACGCCCGATTCATCCTCCATTTTCATCTCTTTAAACCTGTGCCCTCCAAGGAGTGAACGTACTCTGATGGACCCTACATCGCTGTTTATGTAAGAACCTCTTAATAGACATTCCCATCAGCCACCAATTGAAAAAAACTTAATATCTATCAAGTGTTCAACACTTGGCTACCTGTGCAAGAATTACAAACATGTACACAGTACTGTATTTTTTTTCTTTTAATCCTGGGATGTGTAGATGTTTTATAGAAACAACACATATTCAAGCAAAAAATAAACAAACCAGGTGCAAAAATACTGATTAAATAAAGTATTTGTTTGTGTGACAAGATGATCAAAATAAATTTCACTTTCAAGGCGCTTTCCACCTCCAGAACTGTAGCAGAATGAGCAACAGCAAAAGAATTTAACAAAACATTTTGGAGGTTGGAGGGCGTGTTTTAATATAGAGCATGTCCCTAACATGGTGCCTGGCACTTAGCAAGTTTTTGGCAAACACTGAATGAGTGAATAAGTCACTGGTGCAGAGTGTAAAGCTGAATGAATTGTCATTATCTGGGAAGGCTCTAGACCTGAGGCTGTTCTGGAAATAAGACACAAAGCAGAGAAGCAAACTCTCAGCCCTTGAGGTAAATCCAGATGCACAGATGTGTTTCATTTAAATACACAGTGATGATGCTGGCAGAGACAACTCTCACTGATGAAGACCAGGGTTGGTGTGGAGAAAGAATTTGAACATCAAGAGAGTCCTTGTTCAAACTTCTTTATTTCTGTTGTAAAACAAGATCTAGCTCCCCTGACCATGATTGCCATGTGGCTTGGTACATGGGGCTGAGTAGGGGTCTGCTCTTAATTCAGGTGTTACTCTTCAGAGTGTGCTGTGTGCTGGTCTCTTCAGCCCAGGTCAAATGTCAGTTAGCCTTTATTTTTATGCAAGTACTGTTGCTTTCTTATGGAAGAGAAATTAACACTTATGGAAGAGAAAGTGCAAGAGAGATTTACATTTCAAAGGAAACAATGAAATTTAAAGGCCATTACTCTCAATCTTTTTTTTTTTTTTTCAGAAAGGAGGTTCAAGGTTACATTTCTAAACCAAAGTTACACAATGAGAACTGAAGCCAGGTTTATTGACTTCTTTCCCCTCCTTTATCAATAACCTGGGAAAAACAGACCAACAAACCCCATTTGCTGGTGTTTGTGAAGAATACACTTGTCTCTGGGTTAGCAGTCAAAAGCCAAGGCTAAGGCTTCAAATTAGTGATGTTTCAGAAATTGCCACACCGTAACACGGAAAGACTTGCTCCAACAGGCTGTGGATTGTACAGGTTGAAACTGCCCAGAGCTGCGGAGCTATAGAAGTAGACAGCCCTCACAGTGAAATTACTTCTTCCTGGGTGAAGGAGGGAACTGGAAGGTGCAGTCTGAGGTGGGATCACTGATACACTGAATGCCTATAGAGCTGTGAGTGGAGAGAAAGGGACAGAGATTCAAGTTGCCCTGGGTCCTTCTCCGAATCTTTGGTTTCTCCAGAGTAGCCACATTAAATTGCCCAGCAATGTCCCTGCAGCCATGGGTATGCTCGGTCACATTGTTGTCCTGCCACGGGTCTGGCACTTCGAGGCTTACAGAGGGTACATTCTTTCTTTGTAGTCAAAGCAGATATTTTTTTTTAGAGGATTTTTTTTACATTTTTTTAAAATTTAATAACCATATAATTAGAAGAAGCATTTCATTACAACAGCACTGACATATTCAATAACAATTTCCAGAGCTAAGATGCATCTCTTTCAAAACTGGCTGTAAATTTTTAGGTTTACAGTTGAATTGATACGGTTATACATTATTGTACTCCATATAACCCCTATAAGACATAAAATTAAATGAGGTTTTAAACTTCAAAAAAGATCTCCATTTCATTATTAAAATGCAGTTTCATACAGAAAAATTCATTTTTAATACAATTGACACTGTGATGCACGTGTTTCTAATCTCTATGTATCTATCTAATTATTACTAGTCACAGTCGGTTACTTTCTGAGCTCCTTAGCATCTGAGCATGGATAAAAAGTCATCAGGTAGATTTCAATGGTAATGTTATTAAGGAGCAAAATTTTTATGCTTTGAAGAATTTTTTTTTATACCCACTTCCCAGGTAGCACCCTCCCATAGCCTCCCTCCCCCAACTAGAGCCCTTATACTCTGATATCCCTGCTACTGTCTGCTGTGTTGTCGGCACCCCCAGCCATTCCCCACTACTTGTCCTTCTGGTGAATCTAGTCAGCCTATCTAGAGGTCTTTGTTTTAGGAGGGTCAGCTATTCCTCATCTAGAGGTAATCAGTTGTCTATATTCCTTTGGATAAGATTGGGTTCTGCTGGGGACTCTCATTCTTAACTATCAGGAGAACCAAAGTGCCCCTAGCCTTGGTAACAGATACTTCTTTGTTTGATTTTTGAGGCAGGGTCTCCCTGTAGGCCCAGCTGGTCTGGGACTTGCTTTATAGAATAGGCTGGCCTCGGTCTCACAGAGATCCCCCTGCCTCCGCCCCCTGAGTGCTGGGACTAACAGTGTGCGTCAAGCCACCATGCCAGCAACTGGTACCTTCTTAAGGTGACCTTCGAAGAACAACCTTTCCAAAATGACCTCACATCTCTCCCACCTCCATGCCTACTTCCAACCCCCTTAGCACTCACTTCTGCCTAATATTATATATTTTTCTGGGTTATCTTGTTGGAATCTTCTAGTGAAAAGTTCAGTTCAGTGAAGGAAGTGGTTTTTTTCTTTGTCTTTGTCTTCTACTTCATCCCTTCCAACTAGGAGAGTGCCTGGGATGACAGGTGTCCTTCAGTGTATGAATGAATTAACAAACTCAGCTCATGTCTCTAATTTCCTTAACCCGCACAATCCTTGCCTGAAAGGATGAAGCAGAGGCTGTGGTAAAAGGACAAGGGAAGGATATCTCCCAGTAGATACATTACTTCTTGGAGCAGGACAAGCAAAAGCTTGAGCAGGTGGGGAATGCCAGTGAGAGAAGCAGGGCTTTCAGAAGTTAAGTCTCTATGGTGTGGAAAATGTATTGTGGCGTTGCCAGTAAAGAGTCTGCCACAGGGGACTGGGGCTCAGCACTTAGGAGCACTGGCTGCTCTTACAGAGTCCAGGCTCCATTCCCAGTTCCAGGGGATCCAGAGCTCTCCTCTGGCCTTACAAGCATTGCACACACCTGGCACACCTACATACATGAAGGCAAAACATTCAAACACATAAAATAAATTTTTTAATATTTTATTTATTATTATTTTTTATTTTATGGGTATGAGTGTATGAGTATAGTGCTTGCATGTATGTGAGTGCACCGATGTCGTGCAATGCCACAGAGATCAGAAGATGGCTTCGGATTCCCCTGGAAATAAAGAGTCTGTGATAGGCATAAGCAACTCACTGCTGATCTACCCATTGTTACCAACCAAATCACTGTCCACCCAGCCTGGATTTCCTAGATCCATTCTATGTGTCATTTTAGTCTCCACCCGGGCTGTTCTTCCACTTTTCAGTGGATACTCCAAAGGCTAAACTGCTCACTATAGGCTACCAAATCTTGTGGGATATGCTGGTACCCACCCACTTTTCTATGCCAACTCCCACTTCTCTAACATAGGCATTTCCCTTTCCATTACAAGAAAATACTTTCCAAAGTTCAAGTGGGTTTGATTCACATGAGATTTGAATGTGAAATTCCACTTATAAGGAGCCTTGGCCTGCTCAGTCTCCCATCACACACCAGCCCATTCTTGAATATCTAACTCAGATTGTCTCTCACATAAACCCTACTCCAGCCTCCCAACACATACCAGCTCATACATCAAGATCCAGCTCAAACAGTGCCCCCAACATGAACCTCACCCTTTATCTCTAATGGTCCTAGAAGACACAGGAGAGGTTCTCTGTACTTCTCAGACATCTGCTATTCCTCACATGTGCATCAACTGAAGATATAGTGTGAACATACATGCATATAATCCTGATAGTAAAGGTGCCTGTTGAACTGTAAGACAGCTCAATGTGTCCATCTTTGAAGATGCCATCCTCACTCTCCTTCCCATCTGGGAAATTGATTGATTTGGTAGTTAAGAAAAGAAACACATCAATCCAGGAAGGGGTTTTTCTTTGGGGTTTTTTGGGGGGGTTGTTTTTGTTTTTTGTTTTGGGGGGGGGTTGAGATAGGATCTTGCTATACAGACCAGGCTAGCCACAAACTACCAATCCTTCTGCTTCAGGCCCCTAGTACTGAGATTATAGGCACAAGCCATTGATATCTTGATTGTTTAATCTGGGAAAGGCTTTTTATTTTTTAAATTTTAAAGATGACTATGGAGATTTTTTAAAACAGATTTTTACTTCATAAAGCATCATAGACAAGACTTCCCTCAGGATTTCCATGACAAAAGGAAACTTCTCCCTTGGGCTGCAGATCTAGATATTTCTGAACCTTGATTTAATACCTGTGATTTGACTTGAGGACAGAGATGGCTTTCCGTATAGAAAATAATTTGGAAAATAAGAAAATGAAAGCTATCCTCAAAAGACTAACTTTTCTTTTAGTGGTCAAAATGAATGAGGAGAATGAAGCATGCTGGGATTGAAAACAGCTCCTGATGAAAAGATGCAGTCATCAAATTAGAGTCCTGGGGGAATCTGAGAGGCTAAAACCTGTCCTTTACCAAATATGCATATCCCACTCTTTTGAGGTGCAGTAATTATCATCCTGTGGTTCCCTGAATATGAGAAATAAAGCGGACTCTTCAGGAATAGACCAGACCAACAACCCAAGACGGAGACAGCAGGACTCTATGTACATTCACTGCTTCTTGTGCTCGTGTGACGCATTGAAGGTTATTCTGTAAGAGCCACTTCTTAGCCACCGAATCTTTTAGCAGACAGCCCCTGGCATTTTATCTTTAAGACTCCAGTGTGCTTCCAGTACTGTTTCCACACTTACCTACAATGAAACCGTGATTTGCCAAGTATTTTGGCTGGATCAGATTTACCTGCTGCCTTCTCAACCTGATTCCCAAGGACAGTGTAATAGGAGAAGGCATCGCTCGCTGGGATCCCGGTGGGTCCCTGTGGCAAGGTGGTGAAAATTTTGTTTTCTTTACTACTTTCCATTTCATAAGAGGAATAGTCTCAAAGAGAGGATTTCTAATGCAATTTTGTTAGATACAGCCCATTAAATATGTGGGGCCAGATTTTCAACTTCTATCTGTAACCCGAAGGGAGAGCTCTCTCCTTTTGCCATGGAAACCTGGAGGAAGAGTTGGTCTGTGCTGTTTTATGAATTAAAAAACCAGAAGGGAAACGCTTTTTCCGTTTTTAAAGCAAGGAAGTGTTTTCAGGACATCATATTAGGGTGATAGAGATAGCCCGGTGTGCATCTGCAATGTTCTCAGAGCAAGCTGAGATTATTTTTTTTCTGGTAACTAAAAGATGATGATGATAATAATAATACTTTTGAAAAATTGAGCCAAGAATGATGACAGACATCTGAAATTCCAGCACTTGGAAAGTGGAGGCAGGAAGATCGTGAATTCAAGGTCATTCTCAGCTATATTGTGAGTTTAAGGCCAGCCTGGGCTACATGAAAAAAAAATGGAAAAGGGGACAGGAGGAATAAAAGAGGGGAGAGAGAGAGAGAGAGAGAGAGAGAGAGAGAGAGAGAGAGAGACTCTGGGTAAATAGATGAATTAAGGTATAATATAACCCATTGTGCAAAATGCCTTGGCAGAAAGCATTTGATCCTTCTGTTATTGAACCTCTTAGGGGAGATTAAGATTTTTATTCTTAAAAATGTGTAGCCTTTTATTTATTTGAAGACCTCTAACAGAGGACAGTGTTGGAAACAGCCTAGAAACTTATGGGGCTAGAGAGACGGCTCAGTGATTAAGAGCACTTTTGAGGTTCAATTCTCAGCACCTACAATGTGGCTCACGATCTTCTATAAATACAGTTCTGTGGATCCAACACCCTCTCCTGGCCCCTGCAGGCACCAGACACATGTGTGGTACACACAATACATGGAGGCAAAATACTCATAAAATAAAAGTAAATAAATCCTTTTAAGAAAGAAAGAATCCTAGAAAATCAGGAATCACTCTAACCTCAGTTGTGTTATATAAAGTTCAAAAATTGAGGAACTGTTTGAGAGCTGCTGGAACCACAGTGTTAGAAAAAGTCTAGAGAACCAGTATAGATTAATTACTTAGAAAGAGTACACAAGTTTCCAGAACACTAGTCCCTTCCCACTCTACCCCCAGTATATTTCCCATCTTTTTTGAAATCAGTGGGCTCTGCACACTGGCCCCAGGGCTTTGGAATTCCACAGCAATCTCCAGCTGGGACCTCTGTGGAGGGATCCGCCTGTGAAGCAAGCTTTAGAGCTCTCTGCTGACTCGCATCCAACCCTGCTGCTTGAACCATGTGACCAAGGCTGGGTGACCTCTCTCCCCGTTGTTCTTGTGGGATAGTGATGATCAAGAATGAGATATGAATGAAGGGTTTAACAGGGTGCCTGCCACATGGCAAGCACTTGCTGACATCTCACTAAACCAAAATGTCACCGTAGATCTGCAATGCGTTACCTCATCTGTAAAGTGGAGACCTAGATAACCCCTTTCAACATTTCGGTGCAAGTTGGAGATGATTTGGATAGTCCAGCTGGCATCTAATAGGCATGGTGATCATTACTACTGTTACCACCATTGTTATTAGTATCTAAGTCAAATTCAGATTCTGCTTGAACACCCCAGGAAGTCTCAGTTAGATTATAGCTTGCTAAAGATGAATGGAGCCTCTGGGGGCACATAGGCACAGGGCTCCTTGAAAGTACTCATGCCTGATTTTAATGTTCTGTTGTTCACGTGTTTAAATTCTTTAAAATTTTAGGTGTGTGTGTGTGTGTGTGTGTGTGTGTGAGAGAGAGAGAGAGAGAGAGAGAGAGAGAGAGAGAGAGAGAATGGCTGTGCACATACTGCGGAGCTATGCACATACTGCAGAGCACATGTGGAGGTCAGAGGACAACTTTGTGGAGTCAGATCTCTGCTTCTGCCTTCATGACAGTTCCAAGGATCAAGCTCAGGTCATGAAGCTTATTTCACCAGTCAACAAGCATCTTTACCTGCTGCGTCATTTTGCCAGTCCCAGTATGTTGAAACTCTAAACATTATTGAACAAGGAGCTCCCACTTTTAATTTTTCCCTTAGCCCTACCAATTATATAGCTGGTCCAGAGGACAAGGACTGTTATCAACTGGGTTTTGTAAATATCAGGTAGGCACAGCTCTTTCTACCTGGGACATTTGCAGTGTTTGTTGAATTGAAATGGCGCTGCACACATTAAATTCATTTATCTGAGGCTCATTTTTGGAAAGCAAAGGTCTGCTGGAGCTTGTAGAGTTAACTTATTAGCAGACCTTTGACCAATGATGGGAATCAGTGTTGACAATATGCATTCTGAGTAAATTCTATAAATGCAGAAACAGACTGGGTATGTGTGGAATCATTTTGTGAAGTCCAACAGAAAGATTGATTAAATGTTAAAAAAAATATTTTTGAGTCATTTTTTAATGATGTAAAAATATTAGCAAAATCATTTGGGAAAAGCTGGTTTCTAATGGTTTTAATAGTCTCACAGTTAGCAACTGATTTTACATACTTTCTTGATCAATCTAAAAAGCCATTTCAAGGGAAAGGAAATAAATTATACTGCCATTAACAATCATACACTGTAGAAGTACCCATTATAAAAGAAAATTCTAGCTTAGTTTTGTCATTCTGGTTCTAAGCTTCTTTCATAGGAATAATCAAATATTACCCTTGATTTCATTTGGAATATTAATGGAATTGAAATAAGCTGTAAATTTTCCTTTGACTCATTAAGTTGGAAAGTCAAAGTACTAAAAATATACACTGGAGCTTCAAAACAGACCAAAATGGATAACTGTAAAAACAGAATTTTCCCTTTTTTTCATAAATGTAACTTAAAGTAAATTCGTCATGTAGCTTAACTCATCAAAAATATCTTAAAACTTGTACAGTCAGAGAGTATCAATAACATAAAATTTCACAGCCCCCTTTTAGAACTGTGGCCTTAACATTTTGTAGGGAAATAAAGCTTTGGTTAACCTTGGCTCTTGCAGACCTCATTAAAATAACAGCCTGTCAGTTTCAAGTTTAAAATAACAGGGTTGTCAGTTTTATATGCAGTAGAACAATCTACAATTTCAGTCCCTGGGACAAGACTTTGGGGGGGGGCGGGAGCCAGAAGGTGGGCAAAGATTGAGCAACACTGCCATCTGGTGGCTCTAGTGAGTGTGGCTTTTAAACATCTATAGGTGAGGCTTCATCGGCCTTGAGCGATGGGGCTGTCAGGCTGTTCTGAGCAACTTTATGTATTAAGTTTTTGACAGCCTTTTTACTTTTTAGTTTGCATATGCTTGGGCCAACATATGCTTTATAATCTCAAAATCACAGTAAATCAGTAAGAAACTCTGCTCTCCAGTGAGCTCCATACAAATGACTTGCAGTTAATTTTTAAGAGAGTAGAATCTTAGGGGAAAGGAAATTGAATAAAAATTTTGTAAGGTATTTTGCTTTATAAAAATTTCCAGGGGCTGGAGAGATAGTTCAGTGGTTAAGAGTGCTTGCTCTTGCAGAGGTCTGGAGTCCCATTCCCAGCACCCATGTTAGGCAACTCACAACCACCTGTAATGTCAGCTCCAGGGGATCCAATGCCTTCTTCTGGCCTCTGCGGACATCAGCACTCACGTGTACATGGCCCCATACAGACATACACCTGCACATAGTTAAAAGTAAAATAAGTTTTTTAATTTTATTATTTTTATTTTATGTATATGAGTGTATTGCTTAAGATCATAGATTGTGGGTTTTTAAAAAAATTTTGTTTATTATTTTTATTGTATGTGTATGAGTGTATTGCCTGCATGTATGTGAGTGCACCCATGTCATGCAATGCTTCAGAGGTCAGAAGAGGGCATCAGTTTCCCCTGGAACTGGAGTTAAGGTCAGTTCACAGCCATCATGTGGGTGCTGGGAATCAAACCCGGGTCCTCTACAAGAGCAGTCAGTGCTCTTAACTGCTAAGCCATCTCTCCAGCTCCAAAATAAAAATTTTAAAGATCTATTAAAAACAGGAGCTTCCACATATTTAATGACTTGTCACATGAATATCTTTGTGGGAATTCATCAAATTACTTATGATTTGTGTCCTTTCCTGGATGATTGCTGTGATTCAGTAAAAAAATAAATAACCAAAAGCCAAAAGATTCTGTCTGTAGGCAAAATAGTGACAGATGTCACAAATC
Source organism: Nannospalax galili (assembly GCF_000622305.1). Lineage (NCBI taxonomy): Eukaryota > Metazoa > Chordata > Mammalia > Rodentia > Spalacidae > Nannospalax > Nannospalax galili. The sequence goes on along the minus strand of NW_008331836.1, from coordinate 589,206 downwards.
TGAATCCAACATGTTCCTGTTTATGTAAATGAGAATAATTCTAGAGGTAGACTGTGTCCCACACAGATGTCTATTGCAGCCTGACTTTAATTTTGTTCTTTTCTGGTGCCCTTTGGGGAGTTATTGGAGGACTATAGTGGGAGACTGTAAATGGCATCAGATAAAAGGTATGTGAGCTCTGTTCATCAAAAATGTAATCTACTTACCCCCCAGCCCCCAAAATAATTCACATGGAGCTGCTGAACACTCTGTGTTAATCAAATAGCCTGCCTTCAGCTTATTCGAACACCAACCTTTAGCTTAGGGGGTGGGTGCTCAATACCACTCAAGAGCAATCTCCTCCCCCCACCTACACATACCTTCAGTATTCTGGAAGGATCTCAGTATGGCAACCACCAGACTCATATGGCCACTGAACACTGAAATTGCTACACACAGAACTGAGTTGGGTTGTGAGTGAAAACTCCACATCAGATTGTGAGTCCTACATGACCCGATATGGTAGGCACTGGCCTCCTGTGGCTGCTGGGCTTGGGAAGTGTCTTAGACTGAACTGAGTAGGTCGTGAGGACACCATACAAGCCAGAATGAAGAGACATGGTACTGAAAAGAATATAGACTGTCCCATCACAAATACTTCATACTTTCCATATGATGACGCTTACTGTATGATTACCTCATAGTACATAAGGTATGTTGAATTAAAACGAATATATATATATGATTTTATTTTTAAATTTAATTATGCGTATATGTGTGTCTGTGTGGGGGTATGTACACGTGTCCACCAAGTCCAGAAACACTGGATCCCCTGGAGCTAGAGTTACAGGCAGTTATAAGCCACCCAATGTAGGTCCTAGAAACCGAAGTAGGGTCCTCTGTAAGAGTAGTATGCACTCTTAACTTTTGTATGATCTCTCCAGCTCCCCCAAAATATATTCTTAAAATTAATCTCAATTTACTTTTTCAGTGTAGCTACTGGAAATTTTTTAATTGTACATGCAGCTGATGTTCGTAGTCCTCATTCTCTTTCTAATGGCCATCACCGTCTTAGATTCATATTACTTCCTTACCCAGGATGACTGGACTACCAGTTTTCAGGGTATTTTCTCTCACAGTGGAAGTAAAAAAAGGGGGATTACTCACATCTCTGCAACGTGTAGGAGACAAAATGTACCCGTGTGGTTTATCTTTAGCACCTCTACCCTGTTAAGTGTAAAGGTGAATGTAAGTGTTCTTGGGTCTCTTGAAGTCTAATCATAGTAGGTATAGATGGTGCACCCTGGTTGGCGCCCCATGGGGTAAATTGGATCTTTAAGATACCAGATGGCTCCCAGGAACAGGTAATTTACCTCACATGGGTAAAAACTTGATTCCAAGAAAGTGCAGTTTAGTCACCCTATGCCATCTGTCCCTGTGGTGATGCATCTACTCATTAAGAACTTCCTGTTCCAAGTACCCTAGCAATATATTAACTTACTAAACTTTATTAAATACTCAAGGAGAGAGTATTTAAGGGAGGGGCTCTCCTCCATTTTGAAAATTAATTTATAGTGAGATTACACAACTTTGTGGAAGTCAAAATGAAGCCCAAGTACCCCTATGGCCCATGTGATTTCTCTTCTCTGCAGAAGAGACCATCTACAGACTTTCTCCATTCAAGGGCCCTCTGCTCTGCCACACACAAGTGTTTTCAGCACTTCTGCAAGCAGATCCCTGCTTGTCCTTCAAGATCCAGTTCACTTATCACCTGTTCCCCCAAACCTTTCTCCACTTGACTTCCTCCTTCATAATAAAATGTTAGCTCCCCTTCTCACACTAAACAGTCCCTAAAAATAGAGGCCGTTTGATATATATGCTATATATGTGTGTGTGTGTGTGTGTGTGTGTGTGTGTGTGTGTGTGTTTGAGTAACAGATTGGTTGATAGCAAACTATGGCTTTCTTTTTGAGCAACAC